>NC_046157.1:11193763-11361213 GCF_011064425.1 Rattus rattus
ATTTCCTAACAACGTATATGTGTAAGCAGCTGCTTGAATGAGGACTTTAGGACTATTTGTTCTTAAAGGTGATAGGAAACGAGTAGAAGATCTTCACGCACGGGCCATGGAGATCCCATCCCATCAGCCTTGACGACCTGGCACTGGGACTCACAGTGTGGAAGCAGTCATGGTGGAAAGAAAAAAAAAATCAATTCTACAAGTTGTACTCTGACCTCTACATGCATGCTATGGCATGCAGAGGCACACACAGTGCAGGCATGCACAGCATGTACACACACGCATGTGCACACACACAGGTACACACAAGCAAAATAACCTGTTAGGCTGCTAGTGGGGTCCAGATGAAAGACGGAGGCAGGGGTCATGATGAAATAATCCCAAGAGAAAGCAAAACAAGAACCAAGAATGGAAAGGGCCTGGAGGGATTCTATGGGTGGCAAGCTGGAACATAGGTAGCTGTCTAATTCAGGGCTAATGAACTATTGTGGGAGACAAACCCCACCCTTTCTCTCATTTAACCTCACGTATGGACAAATGCAAGATTCTAAACAAACCAGGAGCCCAAACTGCAAATGTTTTTCAACTTGAGAATATAGTATACTGCCCAGCCTTTATGCAATTCTGGCTGAATTCCTGCTATAATGAGAATTCTGTCTTGAGATTTTAGAGGCAGAAACAAGAATTCATTTCATCATTAGAAAGGGTGTTTTATTGGTTCTATTCCTTAAAACATTGGTTCTAAGGAATAAGTTAACTAATTACTATAATATGAAGTTAGCTAGGCTACTTTAAAATATAGAAACTGTCTTGTTTTTTTTTTTTTTTTCAACTTGACACAACCTAGAGTCATCTGGGAAACTAGCCCCTCAACTGAGAAAATCTTTCTCTCCCAATGGCCTGTTGATGAGTCATTGGGACATTTTCTTGATTAATCATCGACGTGGAATAGCCCAGCCCTTGTGAGCAGTGGTGTTCCTGGGCAGGGTCCTAGGACATATATCAAAGAGCAAACTGAGTGAGTAGTGGGGAGCCCTCCAGTAAACAGCATTGTGAGTCTCTGCTTCAGTTTCTGCCTCCAGGTTCTTGTCTTGAGTTCCTGGGCTGACTCCCTTCAATGAGGGACAGGAGAAGTCAACCCCGGAGTTGATTTTTGTCAGTATTTTATCATAGCAATAGAAAGGCAACGGAAACACACGTGAAATGGCTGGTATTCACCCTGTGGCTGGTGGTTACTGGGTTATGTCATAATAAAGCTGTGGAAATCTGAATGCCAAAATGGTCCAGAAGCTTCTAGTTCTGGATCTGCATGTTCCTAGTTGTGTAATCTTGTACATAATTTACACTCTGAATGCCTCCGTTTCTCCACTAAAAGTTAATATAATGGTATTATTGATGTTACTAGTGGTTTGTGTCTAGGCCGGGTGCTTTCAGGTTCTTGCCCTCTTATGCAAGGATTTGAAATAAAAGCTCACAGATTTGCAACAGTAGAAAGGAAACTTTTATTTTAAGCTAAGCAAGAGAAAAGCTCAAACCCCACTGTAAGGGAGCATCAGACCACGTAAGCGAGGGCACTGAAAGACTCTGACTACTGATTGAGATTTTCTTTCATGGGGCACAGGAGAAAGAGAGGTTGGGTTGCTAAATGGCATGGTAAGGAGAGTCCTCTATTTTGATTGATAGACTAGGTCACATAACCATGATACTACTGTACTGGATGTCCCTTCCCAAACACATGCACATCTGCAGTGGTTGGAATTAGAATCATCTCTGTAGACTCAGTCCCCAGACTGGTCCCCAGTTAGTGGACATGTTTGGAACGATTAGGAGGTGTGGCATTGTTAGAGATGTGGCATTGTCACTGGGGTGGGCTTTGAGATTTTAGAATCTCATGCCATTCCCAGTTAGCTGTCTGTCTGTCTGTCTGTCTGTCATGTGGATCAGAATTAAACTCTGAGTTACCGTTTTAACACCATGTTTACCTGCCTGCTAGAAGGTTCTCTACTATGATGGTTATGTTGTCTAACCTTCTGGTACCATGAGTCCAATAAACTTTTTCTTCCGTAAATTGTCTTTTTTCACAGTGCTTTGTCACAGCAACCAAAGAGTAACTAAGATAACGTCCAATTATGCATAGGCACAAGGAGTATAAAGAGTCTCCCTACAAGTTTGGGGCAGGACACAGGTGTGCTTTGCCCCTTATGAGCTGAAGAGGTGGGGTGGGGTAGTGGGGAGTGGCTAAAACAGGAGGCATTGGAAAAATGAGTAGAAACTCTCTAAGTTTGATTGTTTCTAGGGGAGGAGATTGATTGTTCCTATGGGTCAGAGAGAGGTGTGTGTACGGTTTGATTCAGGTAACGGCCCAAGGTTCCTAGAAGCATTGTCTGGTGGGAGGTGTCACAGTGGTACTTGTCAATTATGTTATTAGGAAATGAAGTTGTCCCAGGGGTGAGTCCCCTCTTGGTTATCCAGTACTTAAAGGTCAGTCTTGAAGTCATAAAGTAAGTGAGTGTGTGTGTGTGTGTGTGTGTGTGTGTGTGTGTGTGTGTAGCAATAAACATTAAAAAAATAAGAAGCCAGGATTTGATGGGGGTGGGCAGCAGTGCTCATGGGAGGTGTTAGAGGAAAGAAAGGGAATGAGGTATTTATATTTTAGTGGTAATTTTTAAAAAAGAAAATAAAGGGGATGTCCATAACCTAATCTGGTTGGGCCAAGCTACCCCTGTTCTTGCCAGCCTCCCTTGTAGCATGTGACGGTTAGTGCAAGGAGTAGGTTAGTACATGCTCAGTGAAGGGCCTGACACAAACTAATAATAATCTTATCTCTTGTGACTGATGAGGGAATCTGTGAGAATATGAGACAGTATGTGATTATGAGGATGGAGAGTGGAATAAAGGTGACAGACTTCGCGGAGAGAGAAGCTTCATTAATACACCAACAGTGAGGTGTGAATAATACTCCACGGTCACCAGAAAATTCACTGAAAGGAACATGACTTGACTGTCTAATGACAAATAGGTACAGGTGTATTTTGAACTTCAAATTCAAATTTAAACTCTCTGGAGGTGTTGTAGAACAAACTTGTGATCCCAGCTCGTTGGAGGTACAGACAGGAGTGTGAGGAGTTCAAGGTCATTTGCAGCTCTGTACAGAGGTTGAGGCCAGCCTGGTTGTGAGAGCCTGGCCCAGGAACAAACTCTAGCCTGCTGCTGTTTCACTCTTCTTCCTCCTTTTGCTTTTTTTTTTTTTTTTTTCTGTGAAAACTGGGGTTAACTAAAAAGGCGATCAATGAGTAAACGTGAGAAATATTACAAGAGCAAAGAGCAGAACATTACACAAGTCCCACGGTTCAGAGTGAACAGGATGTTGCTTTCTGGTAGTCGGACCTGTGATGACATCCATGTCTGGGCTCAGGTCCAGTCTCATTGAAAGCATTTTGCAGGCTCAAATTATGGGCTCTCGCTGCTTCAGAGACAGCAGACTGAATTCAGCTGCCGACCGTGGTCTCCTCGCTGGTACTGTCTTCCTCTGTTGTCATATTGACGGATGCCTACACCACATCCCCACAGGCTTCATTAAATATTGACTGAACACACAGTTTACTAACCGTTCCGGGTCTTCGATCAGGCAGACACTTGTCTCTGTTTTCGTTCAGTATTATCTTGTGAATCTTTGACAGGTTACAGGGAAAAAAGTATTTAAATGTGATCTAGACTGTGCTGCGGAATTTGATAAACAGTAGTCAAGTGTGGTCTTTGTTGTTAGTGGTTTTTTTTTTTTTTGAGTTCTGATATGGATTTCACCAAATACACAATCTTCATATCTTTGGAAAATTTCTGTTTATAACTAAATATAAGCTCATTGGTTTTCTGTGGCTACTATAAAAACTAGATTAATAATTTAGAAGAATACACATATAATCATAGTAAATAAATATTACATATTCACATAATATAACACATTTATTTTTTAAACATGTTGAAAAATAAACAAAACTCTCAAAACCCTAAACATGTCTCATTGGGTTAAAGGTATCATCAGGGCCACATGGTTTTCTGGAACTTTTTGGGGTTTCTCCTTGCCAGATTAGGGAAGTGATAGGGTTTTTTGTGGTTCATGACTGCTTCTTGCTGCTTTGGAAGCCAGCGGCTTGAAGTCGGTGTTTTAAAAGAAATTACATCAAAGTCTTTCAAAACAGTTTTTTACAGGTCTGGATTGTATGTGGAGCCTATTCTCTGGAACCTCTGTCCCTCTCTCTAGAAGACTCTTGTTAGAGCATTGTTTGCACAGATAACCTGAGGTAACTGATGAGAAACGTACACTCCATCCTTAGCTCCCCCTTTCCCATGTAGCATAGTTTATTCCCCCGGTGCAGAACTTAGGTGAGAGCATCTCCAGACAGAGGAGTTTATTATCATGTCTACTACGATGAATCAGTACTTTACAATGCATAACCATCTTCCTTAAGACAGAAGCTACATAAACATTTTGCAGATGTTACAGATATTGTTTGTGTTTCTATATAATACAATTCTGATTAGCAATGATAAAATAATTTAAATTATTACTATTGCTTAGATCACAAGCAGCTAATTTATATGCACAAACTCATGATTGCATGGGGTTATGTGGGTCTGAAGCGACAACTTTTAATAAATGGACAAACAGGAAGAATTTCACTAGAAAAACAAAATCTTCTTCCTGGCATGGTAACTTAGTCATCTGTGGAATCTCAGATTTTAAGAATTTTATCTACTTAGGAGATGAGATTAAATGTTCTCTATGGCACAACTCATAAATATTTTCTTTCTGACTTAAGATAGCTGGAAAGATAAGGTTGCAAAACTACAACATTGAGTAACTGAGACGTAGTCTATATTTCTTGAAAATAAAATGAGACACTGTGTCCTAGGAGATTAAAAAGAGATGAGTTAAGATACACTCTGGCTGAACAGTCATGAATTTGGGTAAAAATAGTAGAACAGCCCAGCGATGGTGATAACAATCTCTAGAAAGATCAAGTCTGAAGGAGATGGGCCAGAGAGATAGCGAAGCAGGGCTTATCTGCCAAGCCTAAGGATCAGAGTTCAGTTCCAATAACTCCACATGGTAAAAGAGAAACTCTCTCTCTCTCTCTCTCTCTCTCTCTCTCTCTCTCTCTGTGTGTGTGTGTGTGTGTGTGTGTGTGTGTGTGTGTGTGTGTGTGTGAGAGAGAGAGAGAGAGAGAGAGAGAGAGAGAGAGAGAGGATGAGAGAGAGAGAGAGAGAGAGAGAGAGAGAGAGAATGAGAGAGAATGAGGGAGAGAGAGAGGTGGGAAGAGAGAGGTATGTAAAAACTAATCATATTTCTGGTTGGGTTGGAATATTATTAATTCTAAACATGTTTCAACACTGTTTCATCTCCCTGCTTTGTTTTTGTTGGATGTTTTAAAGGAAAATATGGCTGTTATCAGAAGAGCCAGTCGGTGAAAACCTACCAGAAGGTAGGCAAATAAGCTTTGGACCTGATGAGGCTTGGGGACGCCTGAGACCTCCTGTGCATGATATTAGCCTATGAGTTATGCAGTAGAACTGAAGGACCTCCCCCAGAGTGGGGTGGGTAAAGACTTTCCCTCCAAAACAACAGGGAAGAAGGCTTTTGCATGAAAGGAACACTGAGAAGGATATTCATTTAAAAAAAATATATTCTGAAAAAATCTTTAGGCTGTGCTAGGTGTGGTGGTGCACAGTTTTAATCCCAGCCCTTTAGAGACAGAAGCAGATGGATCTCTGAGAGGTCAAGACCAGCATAGCCTACACAGTAAGTGCCAGGATAAAGAGCCCAAACCAAATCCAAAAGAAAATCTTTGGGCTTGTATTACTCTAAATACGTCAACAAATTAGCTATAATGAGTATCTTGAAGTTCTCTAACTTTCATGAGTATACCTTTATTTTAAAAGAACGGTGGAGGAGTTGGGGATTTAGCTCAGTGGTAGAGCGCTTGCCTAGCAAGCACAAGGCCCTGGGATTGGTCCCCAGCTCCAAAAAAAAAAAAAAAAAAAAAAAAAAAGAACGGTGGGTATAGTTACATTTATTAGCAATGAGAAATTTTTACTCACAAGAATTAATATGTAAGTGTCTATGTAATTTGCTTGTATCTATCCATTGGTAGGTCATGTGTCTATGATACTGTCTCAGTCAAAGCTCTACTGCTGTGAGGAGGCACCATGACCACAACAACTCATAAAGAAAAGCATTGGTAGGGTCTGGCTTACAATTTCAGAGGCTCAGTTCTTTATTAGCTTGGCAGCATGCAGGAACTCATGGAGCTGGAGAAGGAGGCTCAAATTCTACATCTAGATCCTCAGGCCACATGTCCTAGTCCTTTCAATTAGTGCCATCCCCTATAAGCCCATGGGGTACAATCTCAATCAAGCCACCACAGATACTGCACCATACTGCTGAACCTTAGCACTGCACACTGCATCCAGACATTCTTATCGTGCAGCCTTAGTGAGGCAGCAGACTTTCTCACAATCTCCTTATAATTTGGGGTTATTTTCTGATACTGGGAAAGTGACACATATTCCTTTTTTACATGGACTCTTTAGTTTTCCACTGTCTGATGTATTCATGCATCCTACCACTTATTTAGCTTTTCATAGTTTTCAAAGATTCGCTCTTTGTGAGGGACCGGAAATATACTAACAAAATGTTCATTTCTCTAATGGGAAGTTAAAAACATCTGAAAGAAGTATTGTAATAAAACCGTGAAAGTGCTGCAAAAACGTAAGCAAAGGGGTTTTTGTTTCTTTACCTTTTCTTTTGTTTTTTAGTTTGAAACAAACTTCATGGATCATCTGGTAAGATCACTTATTACTAAACCTGGAGGACTTGAGTTCAAATCCCTTAAAACTCACATAAAAAAAAAACAAAAAAACAGGGGCTGGAGAGATGGCTCAGTGGTTAAGAGCACTGTCTGCTCTTCCAGAGGTCCTGAGTTCAAATCCCAGCAACCACATGGTGGCTTACAACTATCTGTAACAAGATCTGATGCCCTCTTCTGGTGTGTCTGGTATGTGATAGCTACAATGTATTTATATAGAATAAATAAATCTTAAAAAAATTATAAAGACAAAACAAAACAAAACACTACCACCACCACCACCAACAACAACAACAAATGGTGTGGTTATGTGCACCTGATAACCCAGTGCTGGGAGGAGGGAAGAGACAGGAGGCTCTCTGGACCTTGCTCATAGACATCTGCCATATTTAGGGTTTCTATTGCTATGCAGAAACACCATGACTAAAGCAACTTGGGGAAAGAAGAGGTTATTTGGCTTGTCCTCCCACAGCAGTATTCATCATTGAAAGAATTTAAGACAAGAATTAAATCATGTAGGGTAGGAACCTGAAGGCAGGAGTTAATGTGGAGGCCATGGAGGGATGCTGCTTACTGGCTTGCTCCTCATAGCTTGCTCAGTTTGCTTCCTTATAGACCCCAGGATCACTAGCTCAGGGGTGTGATCTCCCAACACCCACTAATTTAAGAAATGCTCTAAAGATTTGCCCATGGTCCAGTTTTTTGGAAGCATTTTCTCAATTGAGGGCGCCTCCTCTCCAGTGATGCTAGCCTGTGTCAAGTTGACATAAAACAAGCAAGCACACCAGCTTAACTCCAGGTTCGGTGAGTGACTATGTCTCATGGAAATAATACAGAATGTGACAAGCAGGTCACCTAACTTCCCTCCCTGTGTATTTGTATGTGTAGTGAATTTTGCTAATTACTGATAGATGTTGGTGTGGCCCATCACTTGGGGATGGGGGGAGTGCCCATTCATATCCAAGTAGAATTACAAAGTGTATCGAGTCTACACTAGGACACTCTGCATAAATGTGTGGTTGTTGGGTTGAAATTTTGGGGGAAATCCTGATAGTGGGAATAGGGTCGTTCTATTCTTCCAGCCTTGATGTAAAGGTTTGTGGTTTGTTCTTTCTTTCTTTCTTTCTCTTTCTTTATTTTGACTTTGAGTTTGAGTTTGATTATTTTTATTGGATTTTTTCATTTGCAGTTCAAATGTTATCCCCTTTCCCCCACCCAACCATACTTCCATTCCCTCCTCTCTACACTGACATTCCCCTACACTGGGGGTCCAGTCTTGGCAGGACCAAGGCAGAGCTTCTCCTCCCTCTGGTACAGAACAAGGCCATCCTCTCCTACATATGCAGCTGGAGCCATGGGTCTGTCCATGTGTAATCTTTGGATGGTGGTTTAGTCCCTGGGAGTTCTGGTTGGTTGACATTGTTGTTCTTATTGGGTTGCAAACCCCTTCAGTTCCTTCAATCCTTTCTTTAACTCCTGTAATGGGGACCCTGTTCTCAGTTCAGTGGTTTGCTGGCTGCTAGCATTCACCTCTGTATTTGTCAGGCTCTGGCAGAGCCTCTCAGGAGACAGCTGCTATATCAGGCTCCTGTCAGTATGCACTTCTTGGCATCAGCAATATTGTCTGGGTTTGATGACTTTATATATATGGGCTGTATCACCAAGTGAGATAGGCACTGAATGGCCATTTCTTCAGTCTCTGCTCCAAACTTTGTCTCCATATCTCCTCCTATGAATATTTTTGTTCCCCCTTCTAAAAAAGAACTGAAGCATCTGCACTTTAGTTGTCCTTTTTCTTGAGCTTCATGTGGTCTGTGGATTATATTTTGGGTAATCTGAGCTTTTGGGCTAATATTCACTTATCAGCGCATGCATACTGGTTTGTTTTTTTTTTATTTTTGTGATTGGGTTACCTCACTCAGGATGATATTTTCTAGAATTTTCATTTGCCTAAGAATTTCATGAAGTCATTGTTTTTAATAGCTGAGTAGTATTCCATTGTGTATATGTACCACACTTTCTGTATCCATTCCTCTGTTGAAGAGCATCTGGGTTCTTTCCAGCTCGTATCTATTATAAATAAGACTGCTATGAACATATTTCAGCAAGTTTCCTTGTTATATGTTAGAGTATGATTTGGATATGTGCCCAGGAGTGGTATAGCTGAGCGGTCAGTTAGTACTAGGTCCAATTTTCTGAGGAACCCACAGACTGATTTCCAGAGTGGTTGTATCAGTTTGCAATCCCTCCAAAAATGGAGGTGTGTTCCTCTTTCTCCACATCCTCACCAGCATCTATCTGTTGTTACCTAAGTTTTTTATCTGAACCATTCTGACTTGTGTGAGGTGGAATCTCAGGGTTGTTTGGATTTGCATTTCCCTGATGAATAAGGATGTTGAGCATTTCTTTAGGTGCTTCTCTGTCATTTGCTATTCCTCAGCTAAGAATTCTTTGTTTACCTCTGCATCCCATTTTCTAATATGGTTATCTGTCTCTCTTGACTCTAACTTCTTGAGTTCTTTGTATATATTGGATATTAGCCCTCTATCAGATGTAGGATTGGTAAAGATCTTTTCCCAGTCTGTTGGTTGCCATTTTGTCCTAATGACAGTGTCCTTTGCCTTACAGAAGTTTTGCAGATTTATGAGGTCCCATTTGTTGCTTCTTGATCTTAGATCAAAAGCCATTGGCATTCTCTTCAGGAAATTTTCCCCATTGCATATGTGTTCAAGGCTCTTCCCCACTTTTTCTTCTATGAGTTTAAGTGTATCTGGTTTGGTGTGGATGTCCTTGATCCACTTGTACTTGAGCTTTGTACATGGTGATAAGAATGGATGGATTTGCATTCTTCTCCATGCTGACCTCCAGTTGAACCAGCACCATTTGTTGAAAATGCTATCTTTTTTCCTTTGGATGGTATTAGCTCCTTTGTCAAAGATCAAGTGACCATAGGTGTGTGGGTTCGTTTCTGGGCTTGTTGTATCTTTTTTTTGCAGTATTCAGTTGATGTCACTCTGAGACTTTCTCTTATCTAGAGGCAGACAAGTGTGGAAAAGGAGGAGTGGAGAGAAGGAAAACTGAGTAGGGATGTACTGAATGGGAGAAGAATGAATCTAAATTTATGAAAGGAAGGAAGGAAGGAAGGAAGGAAAGAAAGAAAGAAAGAAAGAAAGAAGAAAGAAAGAAAGAAAGGAAAAAAGAAAGAAAGAGAAAGAAAGAAGAAAGAACAGGGTTAATAAGTGGGAGATGCAAGCCAGTAAGCAGCACTCCTTCATGGTCTTTGCTCCAGTTTCCACTTCCAGATGCTGTCCCAACTCCTAGAAGTATAAGATATAGTAATGCCTCTCCTCCCTAGGTTGCTTTGGGTCATGGCATTCATCACAGCAGTAGAACCCCGAACTAAGACAGCACTCTGCCCATCTGTCTTTTGTTGGGATGCTAGATCATTCCCTAGATGCTACAGATGTTGGCTGTTGAGAAAACAAACAAGCAACCAAACAAAACCCTCATCATTAGAACTGCTTTGTATTCCAAAAAAGACATTATGCATCGGTCAACTGTCCACCTATAAGCGATCAGCTCCTGTATGCAGGCAGTAAGACCCCAGGACAACTGACCCTGCAGTTTTTACAGCTCCACACTGAAACCCAGTTTCCTTCTAACTGCTCCAGTTTCTAGATCCTTGCTTTGTTCTGTCTTGGTTTTGTTTCCCCTCTAAAGGCTTCTTTTGATAACACAAATGAACTGTCTTAGACTTTAGTTCAAGAACAACTCCACTGATGATAGTGGTCAGAAATGCACCAAAGAACAGACTCTGAGATTTTGATTTTGTGTTCTGTGATGACCCAGTTGCACAGCAATTAAGTCTCCATCCATGAGATATGGAAATACAAAAGGCTATTTTCATGTTTTAGCAGTATAAATATGGTGGCAATGATGAAGTGGTGGCTTTTGTAGTGGCTTTGAGAAAGGGGAGTAAACTTAAGGATGTGGAACTGAGTAGCAATTGGTGAGGGATTTTGGGTACATTCCCTAGAGAAAATAGCCAATTATTCATTGAAAGTTGGGGTGCTAAAAGATCCTCCTTGGCCATCTTTGAAGTGATTCTTATCACTTGCAAGACGAGATCATATCAGCTGATGAAAACCTCCATATAAACTTCATTGCGAGCCCAGTGGAACTTCAAAGAAGTTTAATTTACAGCTCACAAATTAAAACTGGATGTCAGGATGAGACGTGTGTGCTTGCTTCCGAGAACAGGGGATAAACCTTACATAGACTTAGTGTCTCCTCCCATCTGTGATCCTCTTGGGTATTCAGTATTCTTGGTCACACAGGGCAAACCCTTCCAAAGTAAAGCATAAAGGGATGGAATTTGTGCATCAAGCCATTAAAAATGAAGTAGCTAGCTCATGTTGGAATACAGAACTGAGGTACTTAGCAAGTGATGTGGAAAACGTCAACATTTCAATCAGAGCTAGAACAAGAAAGGGCATGTCAGGTTATACGTGTAGTCCAGTCTCTTGCCAAGTGTCTCATGTGTCCTCCCATATGCTATACTACAGTGGCACAGGGTTAATTCTTGAGATAAGGGTGTCCAGTAGAGTCTCTGGTAGGTCCCGCTAGAAGACGGTCAAAGCATTTATACCATTGGCAGCCATGTGCATTGGAGATCGTTCAAAACCTTGGAAGAAGACAGACATTAGCCATGGAAAGCAAACAAGACAGTGAGCAAAGAAGCCTGAGGGAAGAAGCTTACTCTGTCCTGGGGCCAAGCTTATGCATCGAATCATAAACGTGGCAGCCCGCCATGGCTATTTTAAAACAAAGGTGTACATTTTACATAACCATTAAAGCGGGTCCAGCAGGAATAGGAAAATTGGATCAGCAAGTATCTCAGACTCCTATCTCTCTAGCAAGGTCTCTCTAGATATCATCCAGCTCAAGCTCCTTCAAAGTTCTAGTAGAAGAAGAGCTAGTACACGAAGGAAAAATATGGTGGCTTGTCGGCGCCTGCACCGATACAGAACCAAGAATTGGGCGAAAGCCTGTGGGATTAAAGAAACACACACACACAGGTTATCCTGTCAAGCCAGGAGAGGAAGAGAGGAAGAGAGAGAGAGAGAGAGAGAGAGAGAGAGAGAGAGAGAGAGAGAGAGAGAGAGAGAGAGAGAGAGTCAGAGAGAGAGAGAGGAAGAGAGAGTCAGAGAGAGAGGAAGAGAGAGTCAGAGAGAGAGGAAGAGCAGAAGAGAGTCAGAGAGTCTCCTGTAGCTTTATTCACCACTTATATACCCAAGTTCTCCAGGTAGAAAATATCTGGGAAGCACAGTGGGAAACCCTGGCTCTTGACTACCTGGATGGTGACTTCGGTAACAAAAGACCGACTACGAGACCTGAATAAATTAGGGAGAAATCTGAGAAGACCAGCCTAAATCTCAAGGCTAAAGGCTGTGGAAGCAAAAGGCAGAAGTAAATTGACCACCACCCAGGTGTGGTCCAGGTGTGTCGGTTCCACATGCATCAGCCGGGCTCAGCAGAGGTCATGCAGTGGAGACACCGGGTGTTTACCAGGGAGATACTTGGTCTTTTCTTCCTGTGCCGTAAATTCATGGGAGAGGCTTGTCCAACAGTCTCATGACTATATGGCAGTAATCTTAACTGTGGCCATACAGTCACAAAGTGGCCAGGCCCAAATCCAATACGGTTCCCTACAGTGGCTCTGTTCACAGATTGTCCAGCTCAGTAGGTAGGGGTGAGCCCAAAATGAAGTGCTGTAATGATACAGGCCCATGCAAATCGAGCCTGCTGAACTCTGGTGATGGGATGTACAAAATGGAGAAAGTTCTGGTGAGGGTCACTCATTTGCAATGAGAAAAAATTGCTCAAAATAAATATACAATTCTCTTTGCCACACAGAAGTCTATATAATATGCAAATTAGGCACAGATTTAAAACCATTTTAGGTTGACCATGAATTTATCAAGAACCGTAATATAAACTTGATTATTTCGGGCATGAGAACAAACATAGTAAGGATTTTTTTTCTTTCCTTATAAATTCAGGGATGAATTTGTTCTAATCACATACTTCTGCCATGACATGTGGATTTTATTTTTTATAAAGAACTGCCTCCTTTTCACTTAATGGAAGAACATTAGTGCTTCTCTTTGGCACATTCAAATGGCAATATAACTGCTCTTACTCTGTGAGGTCATTGTTAGTGTATGGGTTATATACGTGTCTGCATGTATGTTACTGAATACAGTTACTAAGTCACATGAACATATTGTATGCCACATTGGTATGCTGAAAGAGAAGATTCACATCCTGAATGAGCCAGTGTGAGGTTTTTATCATGATAATCAGAATGGTATTCAGTTGTTTGCTGACATCTAAAATATAAGAGTATTGATGGAATAGCATGTAATATTCAGTGAATGATTGCATTCATGTCTAAATCCATTTAACTCATTTCCTCAAATTATTTTTTATAATGGAAACTTTCCAACAGTCTCTCTAGTTTTAAGAACAGTGCATAATAATGATCTCTAATGACTCTACAAGGCAGGATGACAGTGACCCAGGGCTTCCTGCTCCTAAATGACTTTGGCTCAGGACAAAAGGACAGTCAACTTAATTAGGAATGATGAATTCTTGATTTTGCATGTTTATATTTGACAGTTTTTAATCCTAACTAGAAACTGCTATGTTAGGAATCTGAAATGGTCTCCATTCGCTCACCTCTGAAAGTTTGCTTCTCTGAGGGGGAGTTACTTTGGAATGCTATAGAACCTTCCAGGATACAGCTCTAGATGGTAGAAATATAACATTAAATGAAGACTTTAACCTGGGAATGGTCCAGCATCACTGCCGGCTTACTGGTCTACCATGATGGAATTAAATTAACCCCTCCCCACCCCACCTCTTGGTTTTCAAGACAGGGTTTCTTTGTGTCATCCAGGTTGTCCTAGGACTCCTTCTGGAGATCAGCCTGGCCTTGAACTCATTGAGATTTGCCTGCCTCTGCCTCCCAAGTGCTGGGATTTAAGTGCCACCGCCAACTGATTGGTTGTCTCATCCTAAAAAGGTTGTGGGCAGCTTTAATTTAGAGAAGGAGTATGAAATGAGGGCGCTATCCCTTAGCAAGCAAGATGTTCATTTGACCTACACCCAGGTCTGCTGTATAGTGCTGATTCTACAGCAGACGGATTTGCCAATTCTGAGATGAAAAACAATAGAAAAAACTGACTATGTTTCAGCACCACCTCAGGACTTGATGTGGAAATTTAATAGCTCTGTTTCCTCATCTTTCATCCTGTGGGTCCAGGGGAGAAAATACTTCTCAGGGACCAGTAGTTTCATTCATGACCTATGGTTAGTGTTTGGCAACTTGACACAAACTGGCGTCATCTGAGAAGGGAAGTCAGTCCATCCAATTGTGGATATGTCTGTGAAGGATTTTCTTGATTAATGGTTGTCATAGGACATGCTGCTGCTATACAGGTGGTCTTGGGTTGTATTAGAAAGCAGACTGATGCTTCCTCAATGACCCCAAAGTGTTTGTGGGCAGATTCAAGTCTCAAAAAGTGTGGGAAGCTGAGCTTGGAGCCTAGGCCAAGGAATTCACCAATGTTTATATCAAAACCGTTGGAGAAGATGTGGATGATGAGAATCTGAAAAAGCTGTTCAGCCAGTTTGGTCGGACCCCAAGTGTCAAGGTGATGAGAGACTCAAGCAGGAAGTCCAAAGCCTTGGGCTTTGCAAGTTATAAGAAACATGAGGATGCCAATAAGGCTGTGGAAGAAATGAGGGGAAAAGAAATGAGCGGGAAAGTCATATTCATAGGCTATGCACAGAAAATACTAGAGCGTCAGGCTGAATTAAAACGGAAATTTGAGCAGCTGAAGCAGGAGACGATTAGTACCAGGGAGTAAATCTCTACAATAAGAACTTGGATGACAGCATTGATGATGAGAAATTAAAGAAAAAAAAATGTTCTCCTTTTGGATCAATCACTAGGGCAAAGGTGCTAGGAGAGGAAAGAAGCATGGCGTTTGGCTTTGTCTGTTTCTCCTCTCCTGAAGAGGCCACCAAGCTGTCACAGAGATGAACCGACGCAATTGCAGGCTCCGAGCCACTGTGCACTGCTCTGGCAGAGAGGAAGAAGAGTGGAAAGGCTCACCTGACTGACCAGTACATGCAGCGTGCGTCTAGTACGAGAGCACGCCCTGCCGACGCCATCTTAAATCAGTTCCAGCCTGCAGCTGGTGGCTACTTTGTGCCGGCAGTTCTGCAGGCCCAGGGAAGACCTCCATATCACACGTCTAACCAGTTAGCACAGATGGGGCCTAATCCACACCACAAGGCAGGAGACCTCGAGGCTTCCAAGGACTGCCAAGTGCTCTGTGGCAGTCTGAGCCTCGTCCAGCTCTTCGACATCTGGCTTCAACTGGTAATACTCTGGCCTCTCGTGGCCTTCCTACTACTGCTCAGAGAGTTGGGTCTGAGTGCCCGAACCACTTGGCTATGGACTTTGGTGGGGCTGATGCCATCCAGCAAGGGCTGACTGACAGCTGCCAGTCTGGAGGCATCCCTACAACTGCCAAACTTTGCACTTCATGCTACAGTTGCTGCTGCTGCTCCCAGGGCTGTGGCTCCATACAAGTAGGCCTCCGTGTCCACAGCCCTCAACTTGACAGTCAGCTGCTACAGGCCCCTAGCCTACAGTCTATGTCCAGGATCAGGAGCCGCTGACTGCTTACACACACACACACACACACACACACACACACACACACAGCACACATGCAGCACGCACGCATGCATGCACGCACGCACACACACGCACACACACACACATGGACACACGCACACAAGCACACACGCACGCACGCACACACACGCACCCAGCAAACATCAACACGCGCACCCGCACACATGCCGTCCCCGACCCCACCCCCAAGCACATACTGGGGGAGCATTTGTTTCCACTTATCCAAACGATGCGTTCAAACCTGGCTGGGAAAATTATGGGGGTGCTGCTAGAAATCTACAACTCTGAGCTCCTGGAGTCCCCCGAGTTCTTCCGTTCCAAGCAGGATGAAGCCATTGAAGTCCTGCAAGCTCATTATGCCAAGAAAGAAGCTGCCCAGAAGGTGGGTACTGTTGCTGCGGCTATCTCTTAGACAAGTAAAAAATAAAAGTCAAATAATCCCTTATGGCATTCAGCTAACGTCTGAAGACTTCCTGGTTTGTGGCCCTCCACATCAAGAACCAAGGCAAGTTCAATAGGTCGTTTTAGATCAAAGGGTTAATTATGAAGCACCTACGATTTTTCAATTATAAGAATATATTCTCTGGGTTCTGTTGTGGCCCAGATGATGGTAACTTATTTTTTCTATTGTGGGTTCTGCTTTTCCCTGCTCCCAGAAATTGGTGTTGATGCGCCCAAGACTTAGGTTTCTCAATAAAGGAAATAAAATCTCTGTATAGAAAAAGAAAGCAGTCTGAGCAAGCAGGGAAAATGAACCTGTGAGCAGCTGTCTTCCATATTCTGCCTCTGCTCCACTTCCTGCCCTGACATCTCTCCATAATGGAGGGCAGCAAAGATAGGAATACAGCAACCCCTTCCTCCCCAAGTGCTTGGTTTTAGTCAATGCTTTATCATAACAACGGAGATGCAAACCGAGACACACTAAGAGTTTTTCTAAATTCAAAAGCATGAATAATTCTCGACTTGTTAAGTTCTTCAATAGACTTTCAAACAGAAAATAATGGTCATAAGGGCAGTTAGGGTTATACTGACTTGTTTTAATACGAACATTGCTATTTAGGCAGATTATCTAAGGCGATCTGGCTGCTGCTACTTAATAGGGGTCTGGAAGAATAGTTTTGGTTTTTCAGGTGAACCACAGGTATGTCTTGCTACTGCCGGACTTTAATTATAAATTAAAAAGTATAGTAATCATTGTCTGAGACAAGCATGGTAACTAGGAAATAAGGCTTCTTGGGAATAAGGATCTGAGTTACCGCTCCAGACAAGCCACCTGGACCATCTGCAGGTAAGAGAAATCAAGAATTGTAGGTGAAAGAGAAGATGAGTATCATTTGCAGGCCTGAGACTAATTGCAGCGGAGAGAGCTATAATTTTTCCTGCTAATGCCTCTCTTACAAGCGTCTCCGAGAACTGAGACCAACAGTACTTCAAGGAAGCTGAGACCAAATGGGAAAAACTTGATCCTAGAAGCCAATGCGCTGAGAAGAAGAAATCGTCAATGTAGCAGAAATTCTTAGGACCTGTCTGTCTCCATGGCTGGAATGATGTCGTCAGCATTTGTTCCCTGCTCCTTTGGTTTAACAGTTGTCCCTCTTGATTGTTTCTCTGTAAGATTCCTCTCACAAAATTGAAAAGATTTCACCAGAGATGTTTAAAAATTTATATTTTTTCTCTCCCCTAAGGGTTACCCTGTGACAGTGGCCAACAATGAGGGATAAGCAGTGCTGGTCTCTGCTATGAATAGAAAATGCTTTGGGTACCACCTGTGCTCCCTAGTTTTACATGGAGTCCTATCAAGCAGTCCAAGACTCTACTCAAGTCATTCTTGTCCAATTCCGTCCTTTCCCTTTGTCAGCCTGCCTTGATCTCTTACAGATTTCTGGTAAGAACTTCCCCCCAATAAATCATTTGTGTGACACTTCCTATTTAATGCTCTGTCTCAAGGTTTCCTGTCCTGAGTCAATAGGCTCAACAATGGCTGTTCATCTTGGAAAACTGGCCACAGTTTTATTAGTGACCATTTTCCTTCTGTTTACCTCACACAGCAGACTTTGGTAAACGCTTCCTCCTGCCTCCTTTGCTTTCTTTGTTTTATTTTGGTTTTTGAGGAAGGGCCTTACTGTATAGTCCAGGTCACACAGGCTACAATGTTCTCATGCTCTACATTGGCCCCTTGAATGGTGAGCTTGTGAGCATGTACTGTGGAATCCAGCTTCTCTTTTCTCTCCTAAGAAGACCAACAGTACTATGGCTTTCCTCTGGATAGTCCTGGGAGCATTTGCATTCTTCAATCTTGCTTGGCTCTTCCAAAGGAACCATTAATTTCCCAGTTCTCAGTTCTCCACATGCAGTGTTAGTTTCGGGCCATTATCCTGATGAGGAAAGCAGGAGCAGGAAAGAGTAAAATATACTTGTATTGAGAAAGTTCAGCCCAGCAGCTCTGAACAGAAAGAAAAATCAAGCTACTCGATTCCCTCCCTCCAAGTCATAGAACAGGTATGGTAACAATCAACCCCCCCCACCACATAATTGGTTCTGCTAACAAACCAGATACTGAATGAAACGAACCAAAGCCAAGTATCCATAAGGAATATATATGTATATTTCATATATGTGTGTATATATATATGTATATAGGAAAGCCAGAAAACAAGAGACTGATATCTCCAGTTAACATCAGCTAAAGATTAGTAAAAGACTGCAATGATACTTCAAATTTAAAACTGAATAAAAAAAAAAAAAAACCTGATACTTCAAATTTAAAAGCTGGTCCTTGGAGATAGGACATTCAGGTCAGCTCCAGTTCAGTGGTCTCTGATTCTGTTTCTGAAAGGCATGGTGTCTTCAGAACTAGAGACCAACTGAGGGATAGGATAGCTGAGGGAAATAGTGGTACGTTATGTGTTTTGGAAGTCTCTTGACTGCCCTGGCCACCAACTCAAAAGAGTGCTTCTCAGGTCTGATATTGGTTTTCTGTTAGGTGCTCTGTGCCTTTTAGAAGGAGCACCATCATCCCAGGTGAGCAAAGTTCATAAAATTCTCTGTGTGTATTTGTTTAGGTGAATAGTTGATAGTTTGACCCCTTCTGGCCAAGTGGATGGGAAAAAGGCCATAATCCTACACAAAGAACTATAGGCAACTGAGGCAGGCCAGGAGTAGAAGAGGGGAAAATTATACCAATTGGTTTTCCAGTGCCAAAATTCAACCCCCAAAACATAACACACACACACACACACACACAATCATATATATATATATATCATTATGTGTGCTAAACATGCTATAGTTAGGATATAATTACATATATATAAACATATAATATATTATATTATATCCATATTATGGATAAAATAAAATAACAGTGAAGAAAAGAGGTCAGGAATTTGAAGGAGAGAGGGGAATCGATGTATGGGAGTCTTTGGAGGAAGGAAAAGAAAGGGGGGAAAGTTTTAATTATGTTATAATCTCAAATATAAAAAAAGTATTCTTTGGTACACTGTTTTATGGCATGTAAACTTATTGGTATATTACAAATTAACAGGAGAAAGATAAAACTATAATCATACCAACTGTTTTCAAATATCAACAAATTTCAACACCTCTTCTTGAAAAATATCTTGAGCAATTTAGATGTGAAAGGGAAATTCTCCAGATAGCACCACAGTCAATAGGAAGAAACAGAGCTCCCCTAAAGATCTCACCCAAGGCAAGTATATCCCGTGTGTCTCTCCTATCCAGTACATTACCAGAAGTAGTATGAACAATTATATGACATGTGAGAGGGAAAGTGTCCACACATTTGAAAAGAGGAAGTAAAATGATTTAATTTCCAAATGACTTCACAGAAAACTCCAAAGGTTTTATCAGAAACTGTAAGATATAATAAAATATTTCAGTAAATTTAATTAATATTAAACCATCAAATAAAAATTAATAGCATTTCTATAAACAACTGTGATGGTTTGAAGGAGAGTATCCCCCAAATGCTCATATATTTAAATGCTTGGTTCCCAGGTATTGAAACTGCTTGGGAAGTAGTAGTAGAAGGTGTGAGCTTCTTGGAGTAGGTGTGATGTTGGTGGAGGTAGTGTGTAATTGGGGATGAGCTTCGAGGTTTCAAAAGCCCACACTAGGCCCAGTCTCTTGTTCTCTCTGTCTCCTGCCTGAGGATCAGGAAATGAAGCTCCAGGTCTGTCTGCTTCTTGCCATGATGACCATGGACTAACCTAAAACTATAGGCAAGCACCACTTAAACCCTTTTTCCTATAAGTTATTATGGCCATGCTGTCTTCGCATGACAACAGTAACTATAACTATGGCAACCATAATGTAACTTAGAAACTAAAAACACCATTTACAATAGAACCAACATAGAACTAGTTATAGGTGGTTATTAACCATAAGATACAGGTGCCCTGCTACCCACCACAGATCTAAAGAAGCCAAACAAGAAGGAAGGCCCAAGTGAGGAAGCTTTAATCTCACCTAGAAGAGGGAATAAGAAAGTGATAAGTGGCAGATGGAGGGAGGGAACTGAGAGGGAGGGGAGATAGAGAGAGGAATGGGAGAGGGCTTCAGGATCAGGTATGAGGAAGGACAGGAAAGAAGGGTAGATGGCCATGAAAATGAATGGAAATCTGCAACTGATGGGGGTGAGGACATGGAGGCATCTCCAGGACAAGACAGAGGCCTGGGATAAGAAAGGTGCTCAAGAATCAATAGGAGTGACCTTCGCTGTGACTCATTGCTTTGCGGATATAGAACCTGAAGATACCATCTCCTGTAGCCAGGTAGGAATCTCAGTGGAGCAATAGAGACACCAACCCATCCAAGAAAACCTTTCAACCTAAAATTTACCCTGTCTGCATGAAGGATGGAGCAGAGACTGAGGAAATGGCCAATCAATAACTGGCCCAACTTAAGATTCATACAATGCACAATCACCAATTCCTACCACTATTAATGATACTCTGCTATGCTTGCAGATGGGAGCACATTGCCACACCCAGAAGCTGACTCAGACAGATACAAACACCAATAGCCAAACAGTGGATGGAGCTTGGAGACTCTTATGGAAGGATAGGAGGAAGAATTGTGAGCTGGGAAGAGGATAGGGACTCCACAGGAAGTCCAACAGAGTCAAGTAACCTCAAACCTGGGGGCTCTCAGAGACTAAACCAACAATGAAAGAGCATACATGGGCTGAACCTAGGTCTCTCTGTACATATGTAACAAATGTGCAGCTTGGTCTTCATGTGGGTCCTGAACAACTGGAGTGGAGACTATCCCAAAAGTTGCTGTCTGTCTATGGGATAAGTTCTTTCAGTTGGGCTGCCTTGTCTGGCCTCAGTGGAAGAGGAACAGCCTAGCCTTGCAGGGACTTAAAGTGCCAGTGGGATACCAAGATGGGGCCCTTACCCACTTAGAGAAATGGGTGGGAAATGGAGGTTGGAGGAAAGATTGTGGGAGAGGTAACTGGGAGGCAGGCAGTGAGCAAGATATAAAGTGAACGAATAAAGAAAAGTTAAGTTAAATAGAAAACATAAAAAAGGAACAAGCTAACTAAACTAATCTAAAAACTTATATTAAACATTGTTCAAGTATGAATTTAAGTGTCTTACTTTTACATATCCATATAGAATAATACATACCTCAGTATATACAAGTTTTACAATTTTTAAAAATGCATTTTGCTTTTAATTGTGTGTCTGTGTGTGCCCACGCACGTACATAGAAGTTCAGGTACTGGATAAGGCCAGAGACATGAAGGTTTCTAAGAGCTGGAGTTACATGTGATTGTGAGGGACACATGACCTGGGTCTTAGGAGCCCAGCAAAGCAGTGTATGCCATTAACCATGTCTCCAGAGCCCCAGGTTCATAGTTCTGAATGGCTGATAGTGACATTGAGTAATATGCATATGTGTGTTTGTAGAATGTATTACAATTTATTATTAAAATTGTGATAAAATGTTATAATGAAACCCGTTCTTTTACAGAAACCCATTACTGCATTAATAAACAGTTAAGCAAAGAGGAAACATTGTGGGTCCATGTCCAACCTGCCACAGAGGACGGCCTCTTGGGGAAGTGGAAGGAAGGAGTTTGACTATAGTTATCCCATGCCTCTGCTGGCGGGTGCCACGCTTCAGGGAAGCGCTGAGACATCGCTACAGGAGTAGGGATGCACAGTGTGAGATGTGGGAACATGAGAGCTGGTCTGGGAGCCCCTGGACCTGTGATGAGGCTGGGAGTTCTCTGACTCTTAGACATCCAAGCACCCCTGGGAGTCGCAGAAGAGCAGAGAACGAGGGGGCCCGTTGGCTGGGGATATCATGCAGCCCAGGGCCAGAGGAAAGAGGAGCTGGGGCTGGTCCTGGCAGTGACTGTCCTTAGCATAGCAGAGGCAGGCTTGGCGGTGGTTGTGGCAGGGAGCACAGAGAGGCCTTCTGTGGGAGAATTAAGCTGTGGCTCTGTAGGCGATGTCTCCTCCATGGCTCCCCGTAGTGGATCCAGATGAAAGAGACAGGTCATGGTTCTGAACAGTTTACTGGTGGTTCATGGCAGAAAATCGATGCATACCATACCATGCCATACCATACCATCCCATCCCATCCCATACCATCCCATCCCATCCCATCCCATACCATACCATACCATGCCATACCATGCCATACCATCCCATCCCATACCATACCATACCATGCCATACCATCCCATCCCATACCATACCATACCATGCCATACCATGCCATACCATCCCATCCCATACCATACCATACCATGCCATACCATACCATACCAGTCCATACCATACTACCATATCATTCCATACTATACCATACATACCACACCATACCATTCCATACCATACCATACCAGTCCATACCATACCAGTCCATACCATACTACCATACCATAGCATGGCATAGCATACCATACCGTACCATACCATGCCATATGATACCATACTCACTTCTTCGGGTAAACCTGATATTAGATATCTTTTACAGGGAGGGATGCCTGGGAAGGGAAGTTCAGTAGCTAAGACTTCCAGGCTTCTGGGTACCTCATTAGCATGGAGAACTCTGTTCTGGGGTGGTCACATTTCTTTATATGAGGGTGTGGCTCCTGTGCCAGGCCAGGGATATGGCAGGGAGCGGGGAGCCACCTAAGTCTCAGGTGTGTCCCCATCGAGCCTCCAGGTCTCACCTTACTCTAGCTGACCCAACTTCTTGGTATGGTTTTACCATCCAACAGAACATGTTATATGTGAATGTATAATTTTAGTTCAAATTATGTCTCTGTACATGTGTTGTATGTATACATGTTGTATGTGTATGTATTTCCATTTGCATGTGGAGCCCAAGGATATTCCTGGATCTCTGTCCATATTAAGCTTTGAGAATCTCCTACTGAACCTGGAATTCACCAGTTTAGCTAGATTTCCTGTTCAGCCAGCCCACATTCTCTTGTTTCCACTCATTCATCTTAAGTTCTGGTGTTACAACAGCACACACACACACACACACACACACACACACACACACACACACACACACATTTAATGTTAATACTGGGATTCAAATTCAAGTCCTTATGCCTGTATAGCAAGCATTTTGTCCACAGAGCTACCTCCTAAGTTCCCTAGTCCCAGTTTTTATTTTGACAAAACATCCCAATTACTGGTTTCCCTTGTCCTCGGTAAGCAAATAGAATAAGCAATGCTGTAAAAATGTTAAATATAACTAATGATTCTAGGGGTCCAGGATGTTAGGCCACAAGGTAGTATAGGTGTCTGGAGAAAGGCTCTGGAGGTCAGATGCAGCCACGCCCTAAGGCCTCCTCTCCATGCTCAGATTTGTCTAGGACTTGGTGAATCACACTCTAGTGGGGAAAGAAGGGTGGGTCGATAGGAACATTCAAGTTGAATGAGTAGAAGTGATTCCGTGTACCTAGAAGGATAAATGGGATGAACCGCAAGACCTCACCCAACTCAGAAAGGAGAATGACAAGGAAGAATTCAGGAGTATTGATCTGAATTGATGCTGGCAGGAGGAAGGAGTCCACTACGGATACCTGTTTGCTGAGTCTGATATGCCCAGTCCTGTTTCTTTTTTGGTGAACTGTGCCATTTTTGTTCCTGATTCTCATTTTAATTGCCTGTGTTAGCAACCAGAGAAGCAAAGTTGGCTGGAGTCCCGAAGGCAGGCTGGCAGGATTTGGGCTTGGTTGGAAACTCCCTGTTCCTTCTGTGGTGTGTCTCAGTTCAGGAAATTGTTTTCTCCTCCCCTGGCCCCATGCTCACTGCACTTGAGGAATTTATTTCTCCTCCCTTGGTTACACATTCTCTCACTGAACCCACAGAGGCCGAGGAACTGCCTATCAGCAGGACTTACTCTTTGGCAAGCCTGGGGTTTTTGTAAATATTCTCATCCCTCTGTTCTCTTTAAGGAGGTCCAAAGTTTGCTGTAGGTCTAGTCGTTCTGTTATTTCTTTTCGTTTGCTTACTGTAGACCTCTCCTTTTCATAAGCAGGACAGTGCTATGGGAGGATTCTTGTGTGAGGGAGAGAATTCTAACCCTTGTTCTGCTACTCATGCTGAATTTAGGGTTTCATTACCTTGTTGAGCTTCTAGCTATTGTCTCATAAAATATACAATGGTGTTAGAATGAATGCACCTCAATACTTTATCTTTCCATAAAACTTCGAGTTTTAGTTGAGTGCAGTTGATCGGTCAAGATGTTTAACTGACATGTCTCTCAAAGCCACTATTCCGTGTTTTTTGTTTTGTTTTTATCATATTTACTGTATTTAATGACCACAATTTCTTACTTATGCAATAAATATTTTTTAACTCATGCTGGCTGTATACCAGGTAGTTAGACTAATACAAAGAGCAGAAAATACTGTGGTCAGACCCTCTAGCCTCACAGTGCGACTGGGAACACACATAATCATTCACTTACACAGTAAAGCCATAGAAGGCAGAAAGGGAGGTGACGAGACAATGCTGGATAGTGGCACTCAGGAGTCCCTTAGAGGTGAGCTGTACATAGAGGCTGAAAAATGAGTTACCTGTGAAAGAAGAAGAAAGAATATTACAAATAAGGAAAACACAATGCTAGGGACATTGAGTAGTAGATGTTTAAAAGGGGTACAGGAGTTGTTTCTAACAGAAGAAGTAAGAGAGAGAGCAAACTTTTATAAAGAATGGGTGTGGCCAAGTCTGCTCCTTACATGGCTGCTTAGACTTAAAATTTAGACGCTGATCTATGAATATTGAAATGCCTCTTAAAAGTGATGCTCAGAGATGTGCTCTAGTCATATTTGCATTTGAAGAGCTTTAATTTACATTCAGAATAACAGCAAAGATTAAAGGAGTAAAGTATATGTCATATTTACTACCAGCACAATTGTACATTTTTAATTTAAATTTTTGGAGAGGGAAGGTATCAGGGTCTCTTTGTAACCCTGCCTGTCCTGGAACTCACTCTGTAGATCAGGTGGGCCTCCAACTCAAGAATGGATGAAAGATGGGCTACACACCTGGCTACAGTTGTAATTTCTTGAGAGAAATTGTTTTGATCCTCACAGCTGTGTTAATTTCCTGGATTAGCTGCAAGTTACCCTAGATAGGATGAGCTAAATTAAAGGAATTCTGGTGCCTATAAGACCAAACCCACCAGGCTGTGTCCCCTTGAAGAGTCCAGTGAAGGGCCCTTCCTCCCGCTTCCTGCCTAACAGCAGCTGTAGTCCCTGAGGTTCCTCCATGCTCTGCGTTTATCTTCCCATGTGTCATACCATGCTCTCTTTGCCCATGTCTCTAGGTTCATATTTCCCTCTTCAACTGGCACCAGTTCCTTGAGCTGGGCCACAGTAATTTAACAACCTAGGTTTACTGAATCTGTTGTTAAGACCATACTTGTAAATGTGATCCCATTTGCATCTGGGGAGGCATGCATTTTGGAGGATGCCATGTAACCTAGATCAAAAATGTGAAGACATCGTGAAGCTAAGAAGTGTGTTCAATGTCATAGGCTAACACGTGAAGTACTGGTTTGGCAAGGAGACCCATGAGGAGATTATTGTAGACCCATGGCAACAGTGGCATCAAGGATGGGAATAGATGATTGGGACTCTTAACTTTGACAAAAGGGTTAAATACAAGAGAAATCTGGAGAAACTACCAACTTCTTGACCACAGCAAGTAGGTAGATGTTTTTAGTTTTGTCTTTTCCAAAGAAAGTAAATTATTTTTTCTAGACAAAAGAAAGGGTTGGGAAGAAAGGGAGAAACTTGAGGATTGGAAGTGTTGTGTCTGAGGTACCCAGGAAACATTTTTCTTAGCATGGATATAAGTACTTAGCACGTAAAAACAAAGGTCTGGGATAAGCCATCAGGAAGCAGAATCAGAGTCATTCATGCATCAAATATGTATGGCCTTCCTGTTTGTCAGCCACTGTCATACACACAAGGGCACAACTGTAAATAGGCAGGCAAAGTTCCTTCTTTCATGAAATACATCTGGATAGAGGAGAGAAGCAATAAATCATGAGAATTACGCAGTTTAAAATAGAAGCAAGTGCTAAGAAGCCAATAGGAACAGATGCAGTGTAAAGGAGAGAGCTGACAGAGTCTGTACCTTAGATGGTCTGAGTGTGCTTCTCCAATGGCAATTGAGCTTTCAAAGATTAGGTGCTTATCTTATGAAGATAAGTGAGCAAATTCTCTGGGGTGGGAACATCTGGGTGGTTCATGTAGAGTACAAGTCTGTAGAATAGGGAGCCAAGGAGAAGAGAAGCACTCATGGGAGTCAGTCCTGATGCTAAATATAGGTTAATGCATAAGTCATTGCAAGATGGTTTTTTATAAATACATACACACATACACCTGCACACATATAAAACACACGTAACACATATACACAGATATAACACACACACACACACATGTCTACATATCCACACATAAAACACACACCTGTGTTTCCCCTACATATGTATACACACATACACAAACACAAGGAACACACACACACACACACACACACACACTCATACACGGGGGGGGCACAGGGAGGGAGATTGAGAGTTTTATTTTAGCGGAAGCTCTGACGTTGCCAAGGAAGTGATCAGTATGAGGAATACCACACCACAAACCAGAGGTCTATGATTACTTAAGCTCTATGGAGGGAAGACAGACAAACACTGAAGCACTAGCCACCCCTTTAATGTTTTTATTTTTGAAATTGTATGTTGTCCACAACATTTTCCCTTGCCTCTCCTCCCTCTAATATATGGCACCCCACTATCCTTGAAATTCAGGGCTTCCTTTTCAGTAATCAGTAGCATGCATATGTGCATTTGTATGTACATATATATTCCTAAATACCACTGTTGAGTCCATATAATGTTACATGTATGTATGTATGTATGTATGTATGTATGTATGTATGTATGTATGTTTTAGGGCTGACTGACTGGCATTGGACAGCTAATTGACATGCACTTCCCTGAGGAGGACCACCTTTCATTGCTAGCTTTACTTGGCTGCCTTTGTGTAGGGTTGATGCATCCTGGGTTTTGACCCCATTCACATTGGCATCTTTGCTGCCGTTAACCTTATTCAGCTCACACTTGGGCTGTCATTTTACTGAGATTTTGTGGCTATAGCTTCTGACATTACTAGGAGACACAATCTCACAGGAAATTTCCTGATCTTCTGGATTTTACAATCTTTCCTCGCCCTCTTTTAGAATGTTCCCTGAGCTTGAGGAATGGGAGTGGTTGTAGATGTGTTCATAGGGACTGAATTCCACAACTCTACACTTAGACTGGCCTTTGTTTTCTGTAATGGTCTTTATCTGTTAGCAAAAGAAGTTTCCTTGATACAGGGTGAGACTGAAGATTTGTTAAGGATTAATTGCTGGCTTAGTAATTTAGTGGCTGTAGATTTCCCTTCACTAGCCTCGAATAATTTCCTTCTTTCTGTCCCCCCCCTCCTCCTCCTCCTCCTCCTCCTCCTCCTCCTCCTCCTCCTCCTCCTCCTCCTCTTCCTCCTCCTTCTTCTTCTTCTTCTCTCTCTCTCTCTCTCTCTCTCTCTCTCTCTCTCTTTCTCTCTCTCTCTCCCCCCTCTCCCCTCCTCCCTCCTCCTCCTCCTCCCTCACTCCCTTTTTAGAATTTAATGAAAATGCATGTATGGGAAACAATGAAAGCAGTGCTAAGAGGAAAATTCATATCTCTTTGTTCTTCCAAAAAAAAACTGGAGAAAGTATACACTAGCAGCTTGACAGCACCCCTGACAAATGTTGAACAAAAAGAAACAAATAGACCCGAGAGGAGTAGACTGCAGGAAATAATCAAACTCACAGCTGAAATCAACCAAGTAGAGACAAAAAGTACTATTCAAAGAATAATAAAAAAAATAAAATAAAACCAAAAGCTGGAGTTGGTTCTTTGAGAAAATCAACAAGATAAATAAACCATACTAACCACAGGGCACAGAAGAGAGAATATCCAAATTGACAAAATCAATATGAAAGGGGAGACAGCAACAGAAACTGAGGAAAGTGAAAATATTATCAAATTCTACTACAAAGGCCTATATTCAACAAAACTGGAAAATCTGGATGAAATGGACAATTTTCTAGACAGATACCAGTTACTAAAATTAAGTCAGGATCAAATAAACTATCTAAACAGTCCCATAACCCCTAAAGATATAGAAGCAGTTATTAAAAGTCACCCAACAAAAAAGAGTCAGGACTAGATAAGTTTAGTGCAGAATTCTATCAGACCTTCAAAAAAGACATAATACCAATACTCTGCAAACTATTCCATAAAATATAAACAGTAGGACCACTGTCCAATTTGTTCTATGAAGCCATGATTATGCTTATACCTAACCCACACAAAGACTCAGGAAAGAAAGAACTTCAGACCAATTTCCCTTATGAATATGAGCGAAAAAAAAAAGAAAGAAAGAAAGAAAGAAAGAAAGAAAGAAAGAAAGAAAGAAACCTCGAATTTCTCCCAAACCAAATCCAAGAACACATCAACAGGATCATTCCTCACGATTAAGTAGGCTTCATCCCAGGGATGCAGGGATGGTTCAATATATGGAAATCCATCACCATAATCCACTATATAAACTCAAAGAAAAAACCCACCTGATCATTTCATTTGATGCTGAGAAAGCATTTGACAAAATTCAACACCCCTTCATGTCAAAAGTCTTGGAAATATCAGGAATTCAAGGCCCATACCTAAACACAGTAAAAGCAACATACAGCAAATCAGTAGTCAACATTAAACTAAATGGAGAGAAACTTGAAGCATTCTAAAATCAGAGACTAGACAAGGCTGCCCTTGTAAGTAGGGACTCTCTCCCTACTTATTCATTATAGTACTCGAAGTCCTAGCCAGAGCAATCAGGAAACAAAAGGAGGTCAAAGGGATACAAATTGGAAAGTAAGAAGTCAAAATATCACTATTTGCAGATAATATGATAGTTTACTTAGGTGACGCCAAAAACTCCAACAGAGAGCTTCTAAACCTGATAAAAACTTCAGCAGAATGGCTGGATAAAAAATTGAGTTAGGTAACCCAGTCACAACACACACACACACACACACACACACACACACACACACACACACACACACACACACACACAGAGTATGCACTCACTGATAAGTGGATATTAGCCCAAAAGCTCGGATTACCCAAGATACACTCCACAGACTAAATGAAGCTCAAGAAGAAGGACAAACAAAGTGTGGATCCTTCAGTCCTTCTTAGAAGGAGGGACAAAAATATTGATAGGAGGAGATATGGAGATGGAGCAGAGACTGAAGGAATCGCCATTCAGAGTGTGCCTCTCCAGGGAATCCAACCTATATACATTCAGCAACCAAACCCAGACAATATTGCTGATGTCAAGAAGTACATGTCGACAGGAGCATAATATAGCTGTCTCCTGAGAGTCACTGCCAGAGCATGACAAATACAGAGGCAAGTACTCATAGCCAACCATGGAACCGAGAATGGGGTCCCTATTGGAGAAGTTACAGGAAGAATTGAAGGAGCTGAAGGGGTTTGCAACCTCATAAGAACAATCACAACCAACCAGAGCTCCCAGGGACTAAACCACCATCCAAAGAATATACATGGACAGACTCATCACTCCAGTTGCATATGTAGCAGAGGATGGACATGTTGGACCCCAATGGGAGGAGAAGCCATTGGTCCTGCCAAGGCTTGACCCCCTCAGTGCAGGTGAATGTGAGGGCGGGAGGAGGTAAGGGGTCGGTGGATGGGTGGGGGACCTTGCTCATAGAAAAGGGGGGATGCGATAGGGGGTTTATGGACAGGAAACCAGGAAAGATAAATATGAAATGTAAATTTTAAAATTACAATAAAAATGTTAAAAAATTAACTCAAACAAATCAGTAGCCTTCCTCTACTCAAAGGACAAACAGGCTGAGAAAGAACTCAGGGAAATGACACCCTTCACAATAGTCCCAAATAACATAAAATACCTCAGTGTGACTCTAACTAAGCAAATGAAAGATCTGCATGAAAAGAACTTCAAGTCTCTGAAGAAAGAAATTAAAGAAAACCTCAGAAGTTGGAAAGATCTCCCATGCTCACGGATTGGAGGGATTAATATAGTAAAAAATGGCCATTCTACTGAGAGCAATCTACAGATTTTCCCATAAAAATCAATACAGAATAACAAAAGATTCTGTATTGTCAAATCAATTCTGATAAAAAACAATGATGCTGGAGTGCCTACCATCCCAAACCTTAAGATATATTACAAAGCCATAGTAATAAAACCAATATGGCATTGTGGCAAAAACTCAAACTTAGAAGTAAACCTAACATCTAAACATAGGTATGTTACACTCATACTTTATCCACTTGAAAAAAGAAAAAATAAAGAGTCTATAGATTAAAAAGAGAGCAGGGAGAGCAGGGAGGTGGTGGTGTGCATAGGAAGGCTTTCAGGGAGGGAAATGATGTAATTATATTATAATCTCAAAAAGTATCAAACAAAAAACAATTAAGACTCAGTACTTCTGAGTGTGTCTTTTCTTTCTTTCTGAACAACTCCACCCTGCTCCTTAATGCCTAAAACTACCTTAAAACATCTTATCAATTATTCATACAACGTGAAAGGCACTACTGATTGGTATTAGCCCACCTGGCCTTCATGTTATTGGGAAAGTTAGGATTCAGTTCTCCTTTGAATGTAAGGAAAATCAAAGTTTGCAGTTAAACTGAACCAGCTTCTCACAGATAGAAAAATAGAAATGTCAGAAAGAGGCCTAGAAAAGATACAAAAGTATTTTAATCACTTTAATTGTCCTAGGTATTGCAAATATTTTATAATAAGACTTAGGGCATACATATAATTGATGATGGTTATTTAACAGGGATTATAATTTGAGGGTCATACTTACCATTCTTTCTCCAAAGCTAAAACAGAAGAATAACAAGAAATCACCTATTTTTAAAAAATGGGAATTATATTTATTTAACACAAATAAAAGAGGATGTGAATTCAGTATTGCCTCCAATAAAAGTGTAAATAATAATATGAAGAGATACATAAGGAATATGTCTATCATCTATCTATCTATCTATCTATCTATCTATCTATCTATCTATCTATCTATCTATCTATCTATCTTGTCCCTTGTTCTTGGCATAACAATTCTGAATAGATATTTTTTTTTTATTTTTTACATATATTCATGTAGAATATGTAGTTAGACTCATCTTTATCTAGATCTGCTTAACATAAAATAAGGTCTTAATATTCAAGGTCATGTCTTTTCTGGTGCTATTTGGGGATATTTAATCTAACAGTACGTTCTGCCTTGCTTTATAAAGTTCGGTGTGATCTTGTTATTCAGCTTTGCTTTGGATCAGTCAATTTTAAATCAGCTTTGCTGTCACTGAGAACAGTGGCACAGGAAGCTGCCATGTTTGAGTGTGATGATTTTTCCTTTCTTAGCAGATCAGCAGTATAAGACAAACTCTATTTCCACGATACCAAAAGGACCTTGCAATGTTTCTGCAACTTTCAGAATGTTGAAGTCAATCTGTCATGCCTTAAGAGTTCATAAGGGCAGTGTTGTTTTCTCTGAAGGATAAGCTAGCTCTCTTGACATCCTCGGCCACCTTCCATCGATGGGCAGATGGATGGGTTGTGCCGCTATGATAGTGCTCAGTTACTTCATGCTTTCTCTCCGCTGCCTTTGCTCTTTCAGAAGCAAACACAAAGCAGACATGAACGCCTGCAGCACTAGCTCAGTTTCTGGATTTGCATAGACTCAGGGGGCCCTTGAGCCCATGAGCACTAATAGAAAGTCCCTGCTGGCAGTCCCATGTGCTGCTCATCTCACATTGACCTTACTCACTGTAGGACTATGTCACCTTCATCTGAAGGCCAGTCTTGGGTACTATTTTGAGTGGTCTACTTATATCAACCTTTGAAAAACTTTTTCTTTCCCCTTCTTCCCCTTCTTCTCTTTTTCCCCTTCCTCTCATCTCCTTTCTCTCCCTCCCCTCCCAATTCCTTTCTTCCTTCCTTCCTTCCTTCCGCCCTTCCTTCCTTCCTTCATTCTTTCCTTCCTTCCTTCCTTCTCCCCATCCTTCCCTTTCTCCCTTCTTTCCTTTTATCTTTCTTTTCTTGAGTCAGCATACAAAGCTAAGACTTCATTGCTGTATTTTCACATCCACCCTGTTCTTATTTACTCTCCCCCCGCCCCTGTCTTCACTAGTCCCCTTGTACCAGTTTTATCGATTCCCTTCTTCTCTCCTGGCCTCTCACGCTTATGCATTTCCTTGCCCTTTCTTTTTGTCCCCTTTTCCATTATGGCACGCCCCTGTCTTTTATCCATCCCTTTCTCCCTGCATCACATACTAATCCAATAATAACTTCACTGGCCTCCTTCCTGTCCTTATTTTCTCTCCAATCTACTTCTCACACGACACACAACTATCTTATTTTTATCATGGACTTAGAGTTCTTTCTTTTCTTTTCTTTCTTTCTTTTCTTATTTTTTTTGTGCCGTTGTATTTTATGGTTGTAATCTTCAAGCTTTTTTGAATACTTCACCCTAATAGAAAATAAATTAGGCATACTCCTCTATGCTATATATTTTTGTTAGTCATCTTTATAGACTACAGGTTGTTTTATTTCATAGGTTACAAACATTCAACTACAAAACCTTAAGAGGTTACATCACAGATGACATAAATACTACTATAAACATCATTTTGTGTCAAATATACACTTGGGATGAGGTACAACTTAACTGTTGAGATACTGGATGGTCCTTTTGAATTTACTTATTTATCTATTTCTATATGGTTAAATTTATAACAACTGCACTCTAAGAGGGCTCAAGCTCTAACACAGGGCCTGGAGCAGGCCAGGCAAGTGCTCTACCACTGAGCTATGCTCTCAGTGCACCAGACCTGCCTGTGTCACAAATTTTATTCATGAATTTATAACAAAGAGATGACTGTAGTCATCATTTGATTGCCTCCTCTTCCTGTGAACTTTGCCTGTTTTGACATTTGTTATTATTTGACTGTTGCCAATATCAGTTGTAATTGTTTTCATAACAAAATTCTAGTAATTTAGAGGCTTAAAAACACAAAATTTATCTCACAATTTTGAAGGTCATGTATCACAAACCAGTATCACGGGGATGGAGTTAGGCATCGTAGGGTTCCCAGGAATGTTTAGAGGAACAACCACTACTTTTGGATTCTACTATGTGCCAACATCCTTTACCCAGCATCTGTGCCCCCTCACCTCTACCTATGAGATTTCCTTATTTTTCCAGTCTGAATCACTCCTGCAACTATTTATCTCACTGACAATGCAGGATAACCTAGGATATTCTTTATATCAATTTAGAATAATATAGGATATAATAGGATGGTAATATAGGGTAATCTATGTCACAGTTTTAGTCATTACTCAATGCCTTGTCATATATACATTCATGTCTATGTATGCATATATATAATATACATGTATATCTATATAATGCGTTAAGGAGAATATTATATATGTAATCAAATGTATGACTACAGTCATCTCTTTGATATATATATATGTATATATACATATATATATATATAGTGTGTGTGTGTGTGTGTGTGTGTGTGTGTGTGTGTGTGTGTGTGTTGTTCAGGAATAATGCTGGAGATGGCCTCTGGAGGTTTACCATTCAGCCCACTTACTTTATTTGCAGGGATATTAGGCTCCAGTAGGAAGAATTTTGCAATAACAATTTAGATTATTGCTCATTGGTAACTCTACCTTCTATGTGAATATTTGTTGAGTGTGTGTGAATAGCCCCATGACGGGTTTCAGTCTTATAATCAGCTATGATATAGGAAAATGGCTCTCAATGATATAGTCAATGTCCCAAAGCAATTTACTTTTATTTAATTAAAATGAATTTTTTGGATAGATCAAGCTTTAGCCCACAAAAATTATTTTTTATTTATTCTAAATGGGAGATTTGGAATATTCAAGCGCTTTCTTCTGATGATCTTGAAGAAGATGGACACCACCGTATCCTCTCAGAATAATAGGAAGTAAGTTCAGCTACCAGGTACAATGACTTTGGAAGAGAAGCTCCACCTTCGGATGGGATGAAGCCACAGCTACAGTTTGGATTATAAGCATGTGAGTCGTGAGCAGTGAGGCTGGTATGTGGGCTCCTGACCCGTGGAAACTGCATGGGAAGAAGAGTGTGCTCCTTAAGTCATGTAGTTTATATATACTGTTGATAGAAAATATTTCAGGAAGAGCAAGACAAAACTACATATATTCTGTAAGAATTAATTAAACCTACATCTAGATGTATTCAGATACAGATCCATGTGATGGAGATTTTTGATCATGTTAATGTAGGTGAATGAGAACATGCAACTACTTGACTGCCAAATTATAACCCTCTCCATTCATCATAAAACACTTGCTTGTATATGCTCATGCATACAGGCTTGTATGTCCATATGATCGGTAAACTGGGCGCTTTAATGGCAGAGCACCTGGCTGGTCTATCACTGTTGGAAGTTACTATCATGATACTTAAGGGTCTCTTTAGCCTAAGTTTTCATCCCCCCCCTTCCCTACATCTACCTGCCCTTCCTTTGTTAGGGCCATCACGGGGCTCACTGGTCCCCAGATGTGCTTTGCTTCATATGGCATTAAAAACCCATCACAGAGCGTTATTTTCCCTTTAGTTGATAAACCCTCTGTTACTGTTTAAGATGGCCCAGCTGAAATAGGACCTTCTCAGAAATCTTTCCTGTCTGTCTCTCATCTTCCCTGAAGAGCAACCTCTGTCCAAGGGCCTTTTACACACTTCTGGATGTGCACATTATGCAGATGGATGTTACAGTTTGTTATTATTGGGCTGATTTTTAAATTGTGACTACTACAGGACCAAGAATTAGATTTTACTCTATTCTCTTTTGCTCCCTGGTCTTTTGCTCTTCTGGTCCCCATCTGATGGGGAGTTACCAGGGCTGCTCCTACTCTTCGGATTGTAAAACACTGGGAATGGTTGGAACGCTTTCCTTCTCTGTGTGTTGTGTTAATCACAAACTTCTCTTTGTCTTTGATGTCAAAGCATGTGAGCCATCCCCCAGTATGTCATATTCTGATTTGTGGAGCACAGTCTAAGAAGGTGTGTGATCCAAACTGGTCCTTAACATTCTGTAATATTTGTAACAATTATGCTGTAAACAGGGCCTTGTACACAGAAGAAACATTGTACGGACTGAGAAGATTGTGTTTATGAGTTTAGGAATACATAGAAATGTGTGTCTGGGTGTGTGTGTGTGTGTGTGTGAGAGAGAGAGAGAGAGAGAGAGAGAGAGAGAGAGACAGAGACAGAGACAGAGACAGAGACAGACAGAGACAGAGACAGAAAGAGAGGACAAAAATGGCTATAGATTTGAAGGAGAGCAAGAAAGGGTACATGAGGTATGAGTTAGAGGGAGGAAGGGGAAAGAGAAAATGATGTAATTACACAATAATTTCAAAAACTATAATAAAAGTCTCTGTTTAATAAATCTGCACTATTGTAAAGACTCCTCCTCCCTATCTTATTTTATTTCTGGTCACTGTCACACTTACCCAAAGACCAAAGCCTCTGCACCATATATGACTCATCCTAGGTATTTTTGAGCTCCTTTGTGACCAGTTAATCTTTCCACAAAACAGAAGCTCCCAGGAATGCAGTGCCTCTCACACACCATCATTACCTGTGCTTACAGGTAATTAAATGTCTCTAACAAACTGGATTTGTCATGGCTAGACGAAGAGTCACTTACCTTTAGGTGAAATCTTTAACTCTATTGCCTTTGTATTTTAATTGCACCTGATATATTTAGTTCTGTCATCTCTTGTTAACGGATTGGGTTTGTTTTGTTTTTTATAAACAAACACTCAACAGTCACTAACTTGTTGAACACCCCCAGGATTCAGCCTTTTTTCCTTTAAATGTCTGATTTGGCAACATAAGGAGAATAAAGAGGTTCTGTTTATTTTAGGATTTCAGAAACTTTCTTATGTTATTATTTTTCATTGATCTTTTTGCTTGGCACATACAATGCTGAGCTTTATCATGACATTTTCCTACAAATTTCTATCTTTATACTTTGCTGACACTACTGCTATATGATTGCTTTGGAGTTGTTGAACATTGAGCCTTGGGCCCCTTGCATGCTCAGAGAGAATGTGCTGTAGTATTCTTAGTACAGTCACCTGTCTGCTGACAAATGCCGCTAAGTTGGCTGTAAGCTTTCTAGAAACTTCTCATTAAGAAATAATCATACAGGAAATTCTCTCTTTCCTTTGGGTTGATTTAAACTTAAGAATTAAAAAAATTCAGATCTTGGATTCTGAGAAAAATGAATAGTTTTACTGCCTTTTTTATAATTATAGTTGTAGCTGTAATAATAGTAATAATAATAATAATAATAATAATAACATTTCAACATGATATAAAATTTCTTTGAAATCACACGTTTTTTTATCAGACATTTCATTTATTTACATTTCAAATGTTATCCCATTTCCAGGTTTCTCCTCGACAACCCCCTTATCCCATCTTCCTCCCGCTCCTTCTATAAGTGTGTTCTTCCACCCATCCACCCATTCCCAACTCACCACCCTGGCATTCCCTTTCACTAGGGAATCGAGCCTACACAGGACCAAGGGCTTCTCCTCCCATTGATGCCTCTCCTAAATATTCAGTGGGAGTCATGTTTGGTACTCTTTGGTTGGTGATTAAATACCTAGGAGCTCTGGGGTGGGGTGGGGGTATGATTGGTTGATATTGTTGTTGTTCTTCCTAGAGGGATGCAAGCCACTTCAGCTCTTTCAGAGAATTGTAGACCCTGAAATGAACCCAAATACCTTTGACAAAGAAGCTAAAACCATCGAATGGGGGAAAAAGACAGCATTTTCAACAAATGGTACTGGTTCAACTGGCAGTCAGCATGTATAAGAATGCAAATAAATCCATTTTTATCTCTTTGGACAAAGCTCAACTCAAAATGGATCAAGCACCTTCACCTAAAATCAGAGACACTGAAACTAATAGAAGAGAAAGTGGGGAAGAGCACACTGATCACATGTGCAGAGGGGAAATTTTCCTGAACAGAACACCAGTGGTTTATGATCTAAGGTCAGCAATCAACATATGGTACCTCATAAAATTCAAAGCTTCTGTAAGGCAAAGGACACTGTCAATAGGACAAAATGGCAACCAACAGATTGGGAAAGGATCTTTACCAATCCTAGAGAGCTAATATCCAATATATACAAAGAATTCAAGAAGTTAGATTCCAGAGAACCAAATAACCCTACTAAAAATGGGGTACAGAACTAAAGAAAGATTTCTTGACTGAGGAAAATTGAATGGCTGAGAAGCACATAAAGAAATGTTCAATATCCTTTGTCATCAGAGAAATGCAAATCAAAATGGCTTTGAGATTCCACCTCACACCAATCAGAATCGATAAGATCAAAAACTCAGGTGACACTCTAGAAATCAATCTGGGAGTTCCTCAGAAAATTGGACATAGTGCTATCTAAGGATCCAGCTGTACAACTCCAGGGCATATACCTAAGAGATGCTCCAACATAAAACAAGGACAAATATTCCACTTTGTTCACAGCAGCCTTATTTATTATAGCCAGAAGCTTGAAAAAAACCCAGATGTCCTTCAACAGAGGAATGGATAGAGAAAATGTGGTACATTTACACAAGGGGTACATTTACATTTACTTGGCTATTAAAAACAATAACTTCATGAAATTCATAGGCAAATAGATGGAACTAGAAAATATCATCCTGAGTCATGTAACCCAATCACAAAAGAATACAGATGGTGTGCACTCACTGATAAGTGAATATTAGCCCAAAACCTTGGGATACCCAAGATACAATTCACTGATCATATGAAGCTCAAGAAGAAGGAAAACCAAATGTGGATGTTTTAGTCCATCCTAGACAGGGGAACAAAATACTCCTGGGAGGAAATAAGGAGATAAAATGTTGAGCAGAGACTGGAGGAAAGGCCCTTCAGATGCTGCCCAACCTGGGGATCCATCCCATATACAGACACCAAACCCAGACACTGCTGCAGATGCCAAGAAGTGCTTGCTGAAAGGAACATGACATAGCTGTCTCTTGAGAGGCTCAGCCAGAATCTGACAAATACAGATGTGGATGCATTCTCGAAGCCAACCATTGTACTTAGCACAGGGCCCCTAATGCAGGAGTTAGAAAAAGGACTGCCAATACTGAGGGAGTTTGCATCCCCATAAGAAGAACAGCAATATCAACAAATCAGACCCCCACAGAGCTCTCAGGGACTAAACCACTAACCAAAGAGTACACATGGAGCAACCCATAACTCCAGCCACATATATAGCAGAGGATAGCCTTGTTATACATCAATGGGAGGAGAAGCCTTTGGTTCTTTCAGGGCTTGATGCCTCAGTGTAGGGGAAAACCAGGGCAAGAAGGTGGGAGTGGGTGGTTGGCTGGGGAAGCACCCTTATAGGAGCTGAAAGAGTAGGATGGCATAGGGGATTTCCAAAAGGGAAACTGGGAAAGGGGATAATATTTGAAATGTAAGCAAAAATCATATCCAATAAAAACGAAGTAGAAGCAACAATGAAGTTTGTAGCTAGAAAAGTAGTCAAACAAGCCCCATGACAAAGACAAACGTCAAAAGTATAGAGCACTTGAAGTTCTGGCTACAGCAGTAAGACAACAAAAGGAGACCAAGCGATAGAAACTGGCCAAGAAGAAGACCAAGTATCACTATTTGCAAATGATATTATTGTATACACAAGCAATCCCCCAAAATTCTACCAGAGAACTTCTACAGCCCATAAAAAACTCAAAGAAAGTGGCCAGATATAAAATCTACTCAAAAAAAAAATCAGTAGCCTTCATTTATACAAATAGTAAATGGGCTGAGAAAGAAAATAGGAAAACCCTTCACAATAGTCACAAATAATATAAAATGCCTATCCAAACAAATGAAAGATCTGTATGATAAGAACCTCAAGCTTCTCAAGAAGGAAATAGAAGAAGACCTCAGAAAATGGAGGGATCTTCATGCTTATAGATTGCTAGGATTAACATAATAAATATGGACATTCTACCAAAAGCAATTGACAGGTTATTGCAATCCCTACCTAAATTCCAAGACAATTCTTCAAAGTCATGAAAAGAGAAATTCAGTTTCATATGGAAAACCAAAGTAACAGGGAAGAAGCTACTTGCTCATTCGGTTCTGGACTACTGACCTTAACAGGGTGATGGAAAGCTGTCATTTCCTGCAGACTTCACTATCTGAAGAACAGTATAACATAAAGGAAACTAAGGGAACGGAGAAAACTGACCCTCTGTTTTATGCATTTTGCTTCTTTCCATACCCTTCAGTTGTTTAACCATGTCTTGAAGTGAATTATAAATTATAGGAAAGACTGTCAGCAAAGAAAGTAAGAGGTAAAGAGCTTACAATTTGGTTATGGGTCCTAAACAAACAAATAAATGTAAGAACTAGGAAAAAACTCAGGTGACAGCAGATACTAGAGAGGATGTGGAGAAAGAGGAACACTCCTCCATTGTTGCACTCTGAAAATCAGTCTGGCAGTTCCTCAGAAAATTGAACATAATGGACCCAGCTGAGGACCCAGCTATACCACTCCTGGGCATATACCCAAATGATGCTCCAAAATATAACAAGGACACATGCTCCACTATGTAAATAACAGCCTTATTTATTATAACCAGAAGCTATAAAGAACCCAGATATCCTTCAACAGAGGAATGGATACAGAAAATGTGGTACATTGACACAATGGAGTACTTCTCAGCTATCAAAAACAATGACTTCATGAAATTCATAGGCAAATAGATGGAACTAGAAAATGTCATCCTGAATGAAATTCCACTTTTTGAACAATATGTTTTTTTTTCCTTCACAGTACTGTATGACTCAATACTGTTTGTATCTGTGGGTGTTCTATTCACAGTTCCACATAACTATGGGCATGGAACACTTAAATCACAAATTCTTCCAACAGCTTACTGCTAAAGAGAAAACGAATCCCAGGCCCACACTTAGATTCCGACCATGGGAGATTTCTTTTTTCTTTCTATTTTAAGATTACTTGGAACGTTTAGTTTTTGGTTTTTTTTTTTAAGCATTGTTTACATGAAGTGATTTAAAAGCATCAAAACAAGAACTGATTCTTAAAGAAATGGAGTGAAAGAAAAATTTATTTATCTCAGATGAGATAAAATATATTGTTTTTATAAACTATCTACATTCCTTTTTCTTTCCAACATTTAAAAGCAAACAAGTGTAAATAATATATTCATAATTATATCTGTAGTTTGTAAAAACTTCATTCGTGGGATTAAGAAAAAAGCTTGAGTATGTCTTTCTTTCCCAGACTGCCTGTCTATAATTACTGATAAAATACCACATTGCTAAGCCTGATAAAACCTAAATTCTAAAATCACCTTCAAAGTTAGATGATCCTTGTTTGTAATAAAATGTTTGTATGCAATGAACACAGACAGTTCATGTCTGGACGAATCTCTAGATTTCAGACTAATTTTACCGTTGTTGGGAAGGCTCTGATTTTCCAGACTGAAATGACACTGTTGCAAATTACCCATTTGTGGTTAGCCCAAGTCTGTCTATGTAAAATTATTAGATGGTCTGTCCCCAGTCTCACTTTTAAGCCTAATGTCATTTATACTAAATTGTTTAGAATAACTTTATAAAAATGGTATTTGAAAGGTGTAGAAAGCATATAATTAACCTTGCTAAAATTTGAGGAAACTTTCGGTCTTTTAAAATATAGTAATAATCACTGGCTACACCTCTGAAAAAAGTGTTCGTTGTTTGCTTAAAAATGATGAAAATTGTAAATGTTAACAGTCAATGAATGGAGTACAACACTGAATATTTTTAAAATTAAAAGAAGTAAGAGAGAGCTGGACTCTCAAGAAGTGTGGACAATACTGAGAGCTCAGTAGAGATGACTACTTTTGTCCACATTCCTGACCCAAGTGGAACCTGTCTAGTGTCCTCTGTGCACTCTCAGCACCGGAACTCAGGAGCAGTCAGGAACAGGACCCTTTTGATTTCTGCCCATGACAAGGGCTGAAAAATCAGTCACCAGGAGCACCAACACATTTGAGAGCAGAGGTAAGACCAACTCTTCTGCTCCAAGGGACCTGCCTGGTGGCCTCAGAACACACACAAAAAGGCAGAAGTCATCTGGGAGAGGACATTCTCGTTTCTGGCTGCACCCAGAGCTGAAACACTCCCGAGGCTTTCTTTACCCAAATGTGACTGGGGAGAGAGCTGGGCTCCCAGAAGTGCAGACAATCCTGAGAACTCAGGAAGGACCACCACTTCTGCTCACATTCCTGGCCCAAGAGGAACCTGCCCTCTAGATACAGGAACCTAGGAGCAGACAGTGGCAGGAACCTTCTGGTTTCTTCCTTAGCCCAGAGATCAAAGCCAGTCACATGGAGTGCTGACACACCTGAGAGCAGAATAAGAAAAACACTTCTGCTCCAAGGGACCTGCCTGGAGAATTTAGGACACACAAAACCAGGAGCAGCTTTCTGTTCCCAGATCCAGCTGAAAGAAAACAGGTATACAGGAGTGCTGACACACAGGCTTACATTAGGGTCAAGCCACTGTCAGAGACAGCAAGACAAGCTAACAACAGAGATACCCTGATGACAAGCGGCAAGCACAGGAACCCAAGAAAGAGAAACCAAGACAACTTGCCATCAAAGCAAATACTAGATGTATCAACACACCAGAAAAGCAAGATTTGGATTTAAAATCACATCTCATGATGATGAAAGAGGACTTGAATACAGACATAAATAATTCCCTTAGAGAAATACAGGTCAACACAGGTAAACAAGTAGAAGCCTTTAAAGAAGAAACACAAAAATTACTTAAAGAATTACAGGAAAACACAACCAAACAGGTGAAGGAATTGAACAAAATCATCCAGGATTTAAGAATGGAAATAGGAACAATAAAGAAAGCACAAAGGAAGACAACCCTGGAAATAGGAAACCTAGGAAAGAGATCAGGAGTCATAGTCACAAGCATCACCAGCAGAATACAAGAGATAGAAGAAAGAGTACAGTAGAAAACATTGACACAACCATCAAAGGTAATGTGAAACACAAAAAGCACCTAATGCAAAAACATCCAGGAAATCCAGAATACAATGAGAAGATCAAACCTAAGGATAATAGGTATAAAAGAGAGCGAAGACTCCCACCTTAAAGGGCCAGTGAATACCTTCAACAAATTATACAAGAAAACTTCCCTAACCTAAAGAAAGAGATGCCCGTAAACATACAAGAAGCCCACAGAATTCCAAATAGATTGGACCAGAAGAGAAAATCCTCCTGTCACATAATAGTCAAAACAACAAATGTACAAAACAAAGAAAGAATATTAAAAGCAGCAATGGAAAAAGGTCCAAGTAACATATAAGGCAGACCTATCAGAATTACACCAGACTTCTCACCAGAGAATATGAAAGTCAGAACATCCTAAGACCTAAGACCCTAAGAGAACACAAATGCCAGCCCAGGCTACTATATCCCAGCAAAACTCTCAATTAATATAGATGGAGAAACCAAGTTATTCCATGACAAAACCAAATTTACACAATCTCTTTCTAAAAATCCAGTCCTGATAATGGATAGAAAACTCCAACACAAGGAGGGAAACTACACCTTAGATAAAGCAAGAAAGAAATCTCCTTGCAATAAAACCAAAAAGAAGGCCACACAAACATAATGCCACCTCTAACGACAAAAGTAACAGAAAACAACAATCACTGTTCCTTAATACCTCTTAACATCAATGGACTCAATTCCCCATTAAAAAGACATAGACTAACAGACTGGATACGTAAAGAGGACACAGCCTATTGCTGCATACAGGGAACACACCTCAGTGACAAAGACAGACACTACCTCAGAGTAAATGCCTGGAAAACAATTTTCCAAGCAAATGGTCTGAAGAAACAAGCTGATATTGCCATTCTAATATTGAATAAAATCAACTTTCAACCAAAAGTTATCAAAAATAATTAAGAAGGACGATTCATATTTATCAAAGGAAAAATCCACCAAGATGAACTCTCAATCTTAAATGTTTATGTTCCAAATGCCAGGGTACCTACATTCATAAAAGAAACCTTACTAAAGCTCAAAGCACACATTGCACTCACACAATAATAGTAGGAGATTTCAACACCCTACTCTCATAAATGGACAGATCATGGAAACAGAAACTAAACAGAGATACAGATAAACTAACAGAAGTCATGAACCAAATGGACTTAACAGATATTTATAGAACATTTCACCCTAAAACAAAAGAATATATCTTCTTCTCAGCACATCATGGTACCTTCTCTAAAATTGACCATATAATTGGTCTCAAAACAGGTTTCAACAAATACAAGATGATTGAAATAATCCCATGCATCCTATCAGATCACCATGGATGAAGGCTGGTCTTCAATAATGCAGAAAGCCCATATATACATGGAAATTGAACAACACTCTACAAAATGATAACTTGGTCAAGGATGAAGTAAAGAAAAAATTAAAGACTTTTTAGAATTTAATGTAAATGAAGGCACAACATACAAACAATTATGGGAAAAAATTAAAGCAGTGCTAAGAGTGCTTCATCCCACTCATAGCTGTGACTGCCTCCAACCAGGAACAAGAGAGCATACATTAGCAGCTTGACAGCACACCAATAAGCTCTAGAACAAAAGGAATCAAATACACCCAAGAGGAGTACAAGGCAGAAAGTAATCAAGCTCAGGGCTGAAATCAACCAAGTAGAAACAAAAAGGATTATACAAAGAATCAAAAAACAAAAACAAATAAACAGGAACTGGTTCTTTGAGAAAATCAACAACATAGATAAACCCTTAGCCAGACTAACGAGAGAGCACAGGGAGACTGTCCAAATTTACAAAATTAGAAATGAAAAGGAGACATAATAACAGAATCTGAGAAAATTCAAAAAATAATCAGATCATATTATGAAAGCCTATATTCAACACAACTGGAAAATCTGGATGAAATGGACAATTTTCTAGAAAGATACCAGGTAGCAAAGTTAAATCAGGATCAGATAAACCTTCTTGACAGTACCATAATTCCTAAAGCAATAGTAGTTATTAAAAGTCTCCGAGACAAAAAAAGCCCAGAACCAGAAGTATTTAGTGCAGAATTCTATCAGACCTTCATAGAAGACCTCATACCAATACTGTCCAAACATTACTAAAAAATAGAAACAGAAGAAGTACCCGATTCCTTCTATGAAGCCACAATTACACTTATATCTAAAGCATACAAAGACCCAACAAAGAAAGAGAACTTCAGAACAATTCCCCTTATTAATATTGATGCAAAAATACTCAATAAAATTCTTGCAAACTGAATTTAAGAAAACATAAAAACAATCATCCATTATGATCAAGTAGGCTTCATCCCAGGGATGCAGGGATGGTTCAATATATGGAAATCCATCAATGTAATCCACTGTATAAACAAAGTCAAAGAAAAAAGCACATGATCACTTCATTAGATGCTGAGAAAGCATTTAACAGAATTCAACACCCCTTCATTAAAATGTCTGGAAACATCAGGAATTCAAAGCCCATACTTAACATAGTAAAAGCAAGACACAGCACACCAGTAGACATCATGGAGTGAAACTTGAAGTAATCCCTCTAAAATCAGGGACTAAATAAGGCTGCCCACCCTGCCCCTACTTATTCAATATGGTACTCGAAGTCCTAGCCAGAGCAATCAGACAACAAAAGGAGGTCAATGGAATACAAATTGGAATAGAAGAAATCAAAGTATCACTATTTGCAGATGATATGATAATATAGAACTACTAAGCCTGGTAAACAACTCCAGCAAATTTGCTAGATATAAAATTAACTCAAACAAATCAGTAGTCTTCCTCTACTCAAAGGATATACAGATTTAGAAAGAAATTGGGAAAATGACACCCTTCACAATAGTCAAAAATTACATAATATACCTTAGATAACCAAGTAAGTGAAAGTTCTGTATAACAAGAATTTCAAGTCTCTGAAGAAAGAAATTGAATAAGATCTCATAAGATGGAAAGGCATCCCATGCTCATGGACTGGCAGGATCAATATAGTAAAAATGACCATTTTTGCCAAAAAGCAATCCACAGATTCAACGCAATTCCCATCAAAATTCCAATTCAATTCTTCATAGAGTTAGAAAGAGCAATTTGCAGATTCATTTGGAATAACAAAAAACCCAGGATAGTGAAAACTATCCTAAACAATTAAAGAACTTCTGGGGAAATCACCATCCCTGACCTCAAGAAGTAATACAAAGTAATAGTGATAAAAACTCTCTGGTATTGGAACAGAGACAGTCAGGTAGATCAGTGGAATAGGATTGAAGACCCAGAAATGAACTCACACACCTATGGTCACTTGATCTTTGACAAAGGAGTTAAAACCATCCAATCAAAAAAGATAGCATTTTCAACAAATGCTGCTAGTTCAACTGGAAGTCAGCATGTAGAAGAATGCAAATTGACCGATTCTTATTGCCCTGTCCAATGGTTAAGTCCAAGTGGATCAAGGACCTCCATTTAACCCAGATACACTCAAACTAATAGAAGAAAAAGTGGGGAAGAGTCTTGATCACATGGACACTGGGGAAAATTTCCTGAACAGAACACCAATGCCTTATGCTCTAAGATCAAGAAATGACAAATGGGACCTCATAAAATTCCAAATCTTCTGTAAGGCAAAAGGCACTGTCATTAGGACAAAATGACAACCAATAGAATGGGGAAAGATCTTTACCAATCCTACATCTGATAGAGGGCTAATATCCAATATATACAAAAACTCAAGAAGTTAGACAACAGAGAGCCAAATAACCTATTAAAAATGGGGTACCAAGCTAAACAAAGTATTCACAGCTGAGGAATGCCGAATGGCTGAGAAGTACCTAAAGAAATGTTCAACATCCTTAGTCATCATCATCAGGGAAATGCAAATCAAAACAACACTGAGATTCCACCTCACACCAGTGAGAATGGTTAAGATAAAAACCTTAGGTGACAACAGATGCTGGCGAGGATGTGGAGAAAGAGGAACTCTCCTCCATTGTTGTTGGGATTGCAAACTGGTCCAACCACTCTGGAAATCAGTCTGGAGGTTCCTCAGAAAATTGGACATTGTACTACCTGACAACCCAGCTATACCTCTCTTGGGCATATACCCAAAAGATGCTCCAACATACAACAAAGGCACATGCTCTACTATGTTCATATCAGCCTTATTTATAATAGCCAGAAGCTGGGAAAAACCCAGATGCCCTTCAACAGAGGAATGGATACAGAAAATGTGGGATATGTACATAATAGAGTACTATTCATCTATCAAAAAGAATGATCTCATGAAATTTATAGGCAATTGGATGGAACTAGAAAATATCATCCTGAGTGAGGTAACCCAATAACACACACACACACACACACACACACACACACACACACACACACACAAAACCGCACATGGTATATACTCACTGTTAAGTGGATATTAGTCTAAAAGTTCGATTTACCCAAGATACAATCCACAGACCACATAAAGCTCAAGATGAAGGATGTCCAAAGTGTGGATGCTTCACTCCTTCTTAAAAGGAGGAACAAAAATATTCATAGGAGGGGATATGAAGACAAAGTTTGGAGCAGAGACTGAAGGAATGACCATTCATGGCCTGCCCTATCTGGTGATTCAGCCCATATATATGCAGCCACAAAAACTCGATATTATTGAGGAAGCCAAAAAGTGCATGCTGACAGGAGCCTAATGTAGCTGTCTCCTGAGAGTCTCAGGCAGAGCATGTCAAATTCAGAGGCAAATGCTAGCAACAAAACATTAAACTTGAGAACTCAGTCACCATTGGAAGAATTAGTGAAAGGATTGAAAGAGCTGAAGGGGCTTGCAACCCCATAGGAACAATCATAGCAACCAACCAGAGCTCCCAGAGACTGAAGCACTACACAAAGAGTACACATGGCTCCTGCTGCATAAGTAGCAGAGGATGGCCTTGTTGGGCATCAATAGGAGGAGTAGCCCTTGGTCCTGCCAAGGCTGGACACCCCAGTATAGGGGAATGTCATTGTGGAAGGCAGAATTGGGGTGGCTGGGTAGGGGGAACACCCTCATGGAAGAATGGAAGGGTGATGGGATAGGTGGCCTATGGCCAGGAAACCGGGAAAGGGAATACTATTTGAAATATAAATAAAAATATCCAATTAAAAACATGAATAAGAGAAGCAGGGATATGATGTTTATAAATGGGTTTGAAATAGACTCTATTTTGAAGAGAGAAACCTAATGTTTTCCTTTATACCAAAATCTTCTGAAATGCTTCTTCCATGTTATAAAGTTAGGAAGATTGGGTTCGGGGAGATAGCTTAGCTGGCATAGAACATGCACTGGAAATATCAGGACGTGAGTTAAACCTACATAAAACAGTCTGGGATGGTGGACAAGCTTGAAGTCACAGAGTTATAGAGGCAGAGACAGGAGAGTCTACAGAGTTTACTGACCAATGTCATTTCCTAACTGCTCAGCCCCAGATTCCAGTGAAAGAACTTGACTCAAAAAACAAATAAATAAAATAAACAAAACAGCAACATCGAATGTGAGGTAAATGACACCCAATGTTGATTTCTGGCTTTTAGACGCATGAGCACACAGTTGCACATGCTTTCACACACATGGTCACCTACACATGTTTGAGGCCCGTGTGTACTTGAATAAACACAAAAATACACATACAGAATTATAATAATTACTCCATCTGTGAATCATTTGTATAGCGTTGAAGTGGCAAGATAGCTTGGCAGGTGATGCTGCGTATCATCAAGCCTGATGACTTCCGTTCAATCTCCAGGACCCATAGAGTGGAAGAAATCAGTCCTCCAGGTTACTCGGTGACCACCCGTGTGTGTCATAGCACATGATCCCCACCTGAAATTAAATAAATAAATAAAATAAATTGTTTTGAAAAGACAAAGCCTGCAAACACCACTTAGGATTTAGTTTGAAATTATTGTATCATGCACTTATTGAACATTGCACTCATGGGGGTTGGGGATTTGGCTCAGTGGTAGAGCGCTTACCTAGGAAGCGCAAGGTCCTGGGTTCGGTCCCCAACCCCGGAAAAAAAAAAGAAAAAATAAATAAAAATAAAATGATGAACATTGCACTCAAATTGAGAGATGAGCCAGTAAATTAATTCAGAAGAATTTCAATATACTTGGTATCTGATTCTCTGTGCTTGTCCATTCCTATCCTTATATTTTATGTTCTAAAAAGGTAAAAATGGCCACTCACAGTGGCTCACACTTATTATACGATCACTTGGGAGAGAGAAGCATGAGAGGGCTATATGTTCAAGGCCAGCCTGGGTAGGTTGCAGAATGAGAGACTCTGCCTCAAACAGCAAACAAAAATGTTTATTATCATCTGATATATTCAAAATCCTTTTGATTATGTTCACTTTTGAAAAAATTCACATTAGTCACAAAACACGTTTATTTTTGTACCCAAATTCTCTGTTGCTTCCATTTTTATCGATACTTTTCAGATGGAGTAACTCCACTCCAAGTAGAATATATCCTAAAAGCCCATTTTGGGAGAATTCTATTGATGTGTTCCTAAAAGCTGACACTCATCCAAAACCACGAGGAGCTGGGATTCTAACCAAGACAACAGCTTGATTCAATTTCATCACTGAGCCATGCTCACCCTAACTTAGAACAGATGATTTCGTTTTGATGATTGCTTCATTGTTTGTTCCTGCATGGGGCTGTCAACCAACACAGCTCCTAGCATCCTCGACTCTGCCTGACTAGAGTAACAAACTTATCCCCAACCTTTTATTACTCCTTTCTGCATTTATCTCCTCTTTTATACTTCAGCCACAAGAGAACTTTGTTGACACTGACACTAAACATGATTTTAAGAGATTCACATTGCCCAAAGGTCAAGGACTAGAGATTTAATACAATACTTCAAATGTGGACTCCACTTCCTTTATCATATTCTCTTGTTTTACTCACTATTTTCTGTCAGAACAGATTGAAAATCCTCCTCCTTCTTACTCTTCATAAACCTTCCCCTCATTTATCATCCTGCTTAAAGACCACAGCCAGTTCAAAACTGTCCTTGACTCTCTGTGCCATTCATGTTTCATTTTCAATCTCCCCTCAGTACTTCAGAGGAGTTCAAGGGCTGTTGTGGTTTGCCCTGGAGTTATCTGTATTTTGATGCTAATTCCACTGCCCCAAGGAAGCTGCCTAGTCAGTACTCAGGAATCAGGTGACTTCACCAGAACCTTCTCCCCATTGAATTTGTAAAGTACAGGTGAGGGGAAGGTACAGGATAGAAGGAGGCCTGTCATTGGAGGAGGAGGAAGGATGGGCGGGAGAGAAGTTTGAAGGAAGAGCAGGAGACTAGAAAAGAGAGGGAGAGACAGGAGAGAGAGAAGCCTTGTCAGGATGATGGAGGCTGACGTAAAGATCTCGCTCTGTGTATTTACAGGTTGTTATTAATGTTCTCAAGGGATGGATGCTACCAGGCTTTGTATGTTTAAGTGGGCAATTATATCTTACCAATTGGGTCAAAGGTTATTGTGTTGTGTGTTCTTTTATGTGACGGTTTGAGTGTAGGAAAGTGTGCGGTGGCAAGAGACACTGGGCCGCTGTGGAGTTGGGATGTGATTCCGCCAAGATATGTAGCAGATATCTTGGAGCACTGTGGTGCTGGATCCAGCGGGATAAAAGACAACCATACCCTTTTTATTTTTATATTTTTAAACAACAAAGGGCGGGTATTCTACTTTGATCCATGTGATCATCTTTCTACTACTATTTATAAGTTATCAATTCCTTTTGGGAAGGACTTATTCTTACGTTAGTTTGTTTGTTTGTTTGTGCTCATGGGTCCAGCACAGACATTGATTTGTAAGTAGTAGACATAAGATACATTTTTATACACTGGAATCACAGCACAAAGTGTAATCACATTCAGGTTTAAGAAATCTTACAAAATAGAAGAAATAGGAGCTCGACACTCCTCTTTATTTTCTCCTTAATTTTCAGCAATAGGAATGGAGATAATTTGCTTTATGATTTGGGGAAAATAATGGGATTTTTGTGATTTTTTTTGTTTTGTTTTAGCACAAGTTTTTGTTTTGTAATCTCAGAGCATAACTGAATTTTATCTCATAATAGGGGGTGATGGGGAGCACTATAAAAATAACCTTGAGATTAAGCATACATTTGCACATGTGTTACACATAGCTACATGTTAACATACACATATATAGCATGTAATACATATATACATGTTAACATATTTTAATATATATGTTTTAAACATATGTACATGTTAAATGTAGGCTATATATGTGTGTATACAAACATATATATGACATACATCTATTTAAAGTCTAGTCTTGGAGTGCAGGTAGAATACCGAACTCTTCATGTACTCATTTGCTTAACTCAGCAATGCTTGAAGCAGTAATGTGCATAAGGTCAGGTATTGCAATGAAATGATGGCCAGGCTAATTCCTCTTTACTGCAAATAAATAGACCAATCCTGGAGAAAACAATATGGACCCCTTTCCACAGTCAAACGGTATATCGAATGGCAGTGGTTGCGGTAGTAAAGACAAATGACGTAGGGTTTTGCTTTGCAAGCAAGATAAATATTCCCATGACACCCTAATGTGCTCTCTGAGGCACTTTCCCTGGAAAATTCACACATGAAGTCACTGGTCAACACTTCTACAACCCAAGTTCACCATAGACAGTCAATGTTTGCCTAAGCCATCATATTGACCTACCTACCCTCAGTACATGTAATCTCGTGCATACCAATCCTAAGCCATGATATTGCCCTCCCTACCTACCTTCAGTACATATAATCTCATCGACAACAATCCTGCTATAGATTGTGCTCATTCTGTGATTGTTACCTTTGAAGGGCAGGACTCAGTTATTTAAATTTAGGAATTCATTTTACATGGAAGATTTTTCTGAATCCAAAGCCATATAGTTCTAGCTCTAGAAAATATGCATCATTTGAGACATTTCTGAGACTTAAGTGTATTAAAGAAAGCAATTTTCAAGGCACAGATGATTTTTGTCCTGTTATTTAAATGCAGATATTTACTCTAATTAATTAGTACCTCTTTCCTAAAGAGAAGCCTCTGAACTTTTTTTCAAGAATAGTTACCTTGTGTATAACTGAATTCCTGTTGTTAAAAATAAATTCAGGGGAGCTAGGTGGTGGTGGCACATGCCTAGCGCTTGGAGGCAGAGGCAGGCAAATGTTTGAGTTTGAGGTCGGCCTGGTCTACAGAGCAAGTTTCAGGACAACGAAGGACACAGAGAAACTCTGTCTATGACCCTCCATCCCAAATACATACATACATACATACATACATACATACATACATACATAGTTGCAAACAAAGAGACAGCAACTCTAATTAAAGTGTCTTAACACGGCAAGACTCCGCTCCTGTCCGAGAAGAGTGTGATCCAGGGAATCTACCTGGTTTTGATTTTAACACAGGTAGAGAGTCTCTTTTTCTCATTGGCTGCCATCCTCCCTTACAGGCCTATTCTCCTGGATAATTTTAAAAGAATCACAGCAAAGATAATGAAGGAAAGATTTTGTCACGTAATTCACTCAAATTCTGAAACTACAACAGTCCCTTCCTATAAATAACATTTTTTTCTGGTTGGACAGGATTAAAATATTAACATAAAAGTCTTACAATGTGGGAGAGACAAAATCTTTGATGTCCTTGTAAACACAATTTTACAGTCTTTGACAGAAAAGATTAATATTTAGTGTTTCTTACACTATGAGGTGCTACACTTAGGGCAGTCAAGAATTTTTAGTATTACAATATTTTGTGTGTTCTTATCTGCCTAATCTCTGGGAAATGCAAAAAATATAAACAAAACCAAAATCAAATTGTTGAATAAAGATTATCATCAGTTTTGGCTTTAGTGATTAAATTAACTTTAGGCAGGCATACCTTGCATGTAGGACCCTACAGTTGATTTTCCTACACTTGGTTTTCCTGATGTCCACTCATCTTTATTCCTCCTTTTCCTTCCATTCAGAGTCTCTCTCTCTCTCTCTCTCTCTCTTTCTCTCTCTCTCTCTCTCTCTCTCTCTCTTTTTAACTTTCTAACAGACATTTATCATTTGTGTATGAGTTTTTAGCCTGCATGTATGTCGGTATAAATCTTGACTGGTGCATACAGAAGCCAGAAGAGGGCACTGGATCACTAGGAACTGGAGTTACAGGCCATTGTTATCTGCTGTAGTGGTGGTAGGAATCCAACCCAGTGTTCCAAAAGAGAAACCAGCAATGAATCCCCCCACCACCACCCCCAGGTGTCTCCAGTTCCCAACTCCTTTTTATGATGTTTCATATTTTACATTGTAACAGAGTGCATGGTCAATGGAAGCTTGAAATATTGATGGTGGTATGATGTGGGAAAAGGATAACAATGATATAGACAACCTTGTTCTCAACTCACTAGTTGAGGCAGCAGACAATAGTGAGAATTGAAGGTGATCCATGCTTCTTTAAAGTGAACCTCTGAGGAAGGGCTGTACACCACAGACTGACATGAATGAGGAATTCTGGGTGAATAAAAGTTTCCCACACAGAAAACCTGTTTGGGGTACTTCAAAAGGACAAACAGAGAGGTATAAAGACCAAATAAAAGAAAGTGAAGGACATGTCTATGAAGATAACTTCTTGTTATCTTGTTTTGTGATGTATCCTTTACGGATTAACATGTATTTTTCTGCAGTAGGGTTACAATTGATATTTTCTATCAGCCTTTGACCATTTCTTTGTGATGTTTTTAGTTTCCTTATGTGTATATAGTCTTGTGGTTAAAACATGTAAAACAGGAAACAGGTATGGACATAATCTGAGGCATAGAAGTGGCAGCACAATTGAAGAAATCCAGGTTCCAGTTCAGGCACAGTAAGTAAGCATTGTAATGCTTGCGAGCTGGGATTCTCTCCTGGACCAGGATGTATGGCTTTAAACTGACCTAAGATTAAGGTGTGACTGTGGAGAAAAGGAGAGTTCTACCAGCAGTCATTAAAAGCAAGGTTGTATCCATGGCTCCCTGCACCCAAATCATGTGGGGGAGAGAGATGAACTCCCAGAACTTTGGACAATCCTGAGAACTCAAGGAAGACTGACACTTCTGCCCACTCCTGCTTACATTCCTAGCCAAGAAGGAACCTGCATAATGGCCTCAGGATTCAGAATATATGAGCAGTCAGCAGCTGGAACCTGTTGGATTCTGCCTGTATCTGGAACTGAACTGAATCGGTCCCACAGCTCCCTGCAACCAAATCTCATGGGAAGAGAGAGCTGGACCCTCAGAAGTGCTGACAATCCTGAAAATTCAGAGACTACGACTTTCTGCCCACTTTTCTCTCCCAAGAGGAAACTGCCTAGTTTCATCTGTGCCCTCTGGGCACAGGGTACTAGGAGCAGTCAGCGGCAGGACCATTCTGAGTTTTGCCTGAACGAAAAGCTGAAAGCTAGTTGTCAGGAGCACCTACACACATCCAAGGGCAGAGGTAAGACCAAATCTTCTGCACAAAGCAACCCACCTGGAGGCTTCAGGTCACACAAACCCAGGAGGCGCTCTCTGTTCCCAGATCTGCCTGAAAGAAAACGGGTCTACAGGAGTGCTGACACACAGGCCTACAGGAGGGTCAAGCCACTGTCAGAGACAGCAAGACAATATAACACCAAATAACCTTATGTCAAGAGGCAAGCACAGGAACCTAAGACTACTTTGCATCATCAGAGCCAGTTCTCCCACCAAAGCAAATACTGGATATCCAAACACACCGGAAAAGCAAGATATAGATTTAAAATCACATCTCATGATGATGATAGAGGACTTTAAAAAAGATATTAATAACTCTTTTAAAGAAATACAGGACAATGCAAGTAAACAAGTAGAAGCCGTTAAAGAGGAGACACAAAAATTCCCTTAAAGAATTACAGGAAAACACAACCAAACAGGTAAAGGAATTGAAAAAAGCCATCCAGGATTTAAAAATTAAATAGAAACAATAAAGAGAGCACAAAGGGAGACAACCCTGGAGATAGAAAACCCAATCACAGAAAAACACACATGGTGTGCACTCATTTAGAAGTAGATATTAGCCCCAAAGCTCGAATTACCCAAGATACAATCCACAGACCACATGAAACTCTAGAAGAATGATGTCCAAAGTGTGGATGCTTCACTTTTTCATAAAAGAGGGAACAAAAATATTCATAGGAGGGGATATGGAGTCAAAATTGGGAGCAGAGACTGAAGGAACGGCCATTCAGAGCCTACCCTACATGGATATACAGCCCATATATATATATATATACAGCCACCAAAATGAGATAAGATTGATGAAGCTAAGAAGTGCATGATGACAGGAGCTGGATATAGATGTCTCTGAGAGGCACAGCCAGAGCAGTCAAATACAGAGGTGAATGGTAGCAGTATACCATTCAACTGACAACAGGATCACCGTTGCAGGAATTAGAGAAAGGATTGAAAGAGCTGAAGGGTTTTGTAACACCATAAAAACAACAATATCAACCAGCCAGAGCTTCCAGGGACTGAACCACTACCCACAAAAACCACATGGACTGACCCATGTTTCCAGCTGCATATGTAGCAGAGGATTGCCTTGTTGGGCATCAATGGAAGAAGCCCTTGGTCCTGCCAAGGCTGGACCTCCCAGTGTAGGGGAGTGTCGGGGAGGGTGGGAAAGGGGGTGGTTGAGGAGGGGAACACCCTTATAGAAGAAGGGGTGGGAGGTGGGATAGGGAGCTTACAACCTTTGTAATGTAAAAAAAATATATATTCAATATATAAATATTTATTATATATATATAGAGAGAGAGAGACAGAGAGACAGAGAGAGACAGAGAGACAGAGAGACAGAGACAGAGAGACAGAGACAGAGAGACAGAGAGACAGAGAGAGAGACAGAGAGAGCGAGAGCAAGCTAAGTCACAAAACTCCTGCAGAAATGTCAAGAATAGTTGCCCACAGAGCCAGCCAGTTAGAGCAAAATGGGTCTGTAGTAGTATGCAAAGTTGTGAGCTTGAGGGATAGAAGGACATCCCTAGTGCTTAAGGTTCAGTTAAAGAGCTGTTTTTACACAGAACTGAGAGTCAGGTTGTTAGTGGGGGAAATTTGGTAAGAAAACAAGGAGAATGATGCAAATGAAATTCTGTGACAAGATTTGGGCTTTAGGAAACCAGACTCAGTAGTGATGTCGCAGGGAAGGAAGTTGAAGCAGACTGCCTATCATAACGAGTCAAATCATTAAGCTAAGATGAAAAGCATCTGAACTGTTGTAACAACACATTAGAAACGAGGATGGTGACTGGAATCAAAACAAAAGACAGCTATAGTTTTCAGTCCATTTACCTTAACCTGATTATTGATTTGGGTCTACCTCGATGTACTCTCACTAGCCCCTCATCTGCCCTATTCTGTCATCTGTCCCTTCCTCATGTCATCTTGTTTTCTAATGTATCCTTTATGGATTAACATTATTTTTCTGCACTAGGGTCACAGTTGATTTGTTTCATCACCATTTGACCATTTCTTTGTGATGTTTTTGTTTTACTTACATGTATGTGCTCTTGTGGTTAAAATGTGTTCTTAAATTACTAAAGTCAACATAGGGAGTCATATATATATATATATCATTCTTCATTTATTAAATACATATTTTTACTCTTTCTGTTCTTTGTGCTTGCTTTAACCAAGATAAATGTACCACGGAGTAAAACTATTCTTGCTTAACATTGTCTGCATACTTCTAAAAGTGTCAAGTAACTGCTTAGTGTGAATCTTTACTTGAAACTCGGACAACTATTTTCTCCAGTTTTCGGTATAAATGAAAATTCTTTATGATTTAAATGATTAGCTTGCTGCTGCTGCTGCTGCTGCTGCTGTTGTTGTTGTGATTTATTGCAAAGGAAAATTTATGGTAATTATTCAGGCAACAAACCCTTTAGTTATACTTTTTTTTTATCAAATATGTACTATGTGCTAATCATTCAATGGGTAACTGAGATCTCAGATTTTTACTATTCATCGAATGTTTCTTACTAATCTGGCATTTGAATAGGCCTGATCTCATTCATCCCTTCCTCGTCCACATTTATTTTCAAAGAATATTTTTGGATATAAATTAATAGGATGAGTTTTTGTGGTTTTTTGTTTTTGTTTTTTACTCTTTAATATATTATTTTTCTATGAACTTATTCTTTCTGATGAAAAATTAGTCTTTGCATCTTGATTTTCTTTATACATTATATTTTTCTTTCTTTGTTTTTTCTTTACTTTTCTTTTTCTATTGTTATTCTTGCAGATTTTCCTTTCCTGGGATTTTGTCTCCCAATGTAAAGGCTGAGGCACAAGGACCAAAAGGAATGAATGGGAAGTGGGAGCTTTCTTAAGTACATGAAAACAGAACCTCCTAGCTAAAGCTCGAGAGTCCTCTAAGAGTGGGTTAAAAACAGGTGTCTGAGGTGGGGAGTGAAATGGTCAACACTAATGTACATGCTAAGGCAAAACCACAGAAGCCATCCTTGGGCTGAAGGGGTCCATCCAGTGCTCTGGAGACTGGGTTAGACATGGAGGTCTGGGAAGTGGTTTGTGCATCCTATGTATAAAGACGTTTCTGGGAGGAACTAGATTTAGCTAACTAGGCAGCTGATGCAAATTCATTGGGCAATGGCAGAGTCTGGCATGGGGCCCCTTGGCTCTTTATATATCTTATTTAGGGAGTCTAATACTTCCTGTCTCGGTAAAAAGCCTTCTTTAAATAGTTATTTAAATCAATTTTGATTTTTAGCAAAGAAGTGTTCCAATTTCTCACCCTTTTTCCTATATTTTACTAATAAAAATGATATTAATCCTCAAAGTATCGTTACTCCCAATTTCTCTTCTCTCCCTATTTCATTTTTTTGCTTGTTAAATATTATTTATTAATGTTAGCTAATAACATTTATTGACTAACTATCTAGCTCACTTGTGAGTCTATTTAATGAACGTTACCATTTTGTTCTTTATTTCTTTTCATTTATGTGAATGAGTGTTTTTCTTCTGCATATATATATATATATATATATATATATATATATATATATATATATATATACCATATGCATGTCTGATGTGGAAATCAGAAATGAGTGCTGGATCCCCTGGAACTGGAGTCACAAGCAGTTGTGAGCTGACATGTGGGTGCAGGGATCAAAACACATGCTGTCTGCAATAGCAACAGAGCTTCTAAGCATTCAGCAATCTCTCCAGTTCAGGACCGTGTTATTTCTGATATTGTGCTTATTTCTATTTCTCTACTTAAACAGTCTGATAATCTTCACCATTGCCCAGAAAGCCTTTACCACTATTATAATCATTATTTAAGCTTTTGCCTAGGAGTGGGGATGTAGCTCAGTAGTGGTGTTATCAGAATCATTGGGAAGTCCTTCTGTGGTCACAATAATACACCAGAAGAGTCATAGTCCCTTCTTGGGGATATTTGTCTGCTAAATTAAAAGATTCAATGAGAACTGCTTGAAATGGAAGTTTAATGACAATTTTATTAGAAAATAATAGAGAATGCTCAAGGTAGGCAAGCTATAAATCACAGCATCTACTTGGAGGAGGATAATGGAGAGAGAGAGAGAGAGAGAGAGAGAGAGAGAGAGAGAGAGAGAGAGAGAGAGAAGATTAACAGGAATGGAAATTAGCCAGATGGCAGCAGACAGCCACATAGTATAATAGCGGTTTAGGAAGAAGACAGAGGCTCAAAGTACCAGAGCAAATATCTGAAGGAAAGATAGAAAGTAAAAGAAAAGAAAAACTTCTATCTCTCAATAGTAGAAAGACCAGTAGAACCTTATGATTGCTAGTAATGGACTGTACTAGGGAATGGGAATTTTGGAAAGGAGAAGTACATTATCTCTTTAAAAAATTAATATTCCTCCTACCCCTTGGGCACAAGGTAAAGTGAAACTATCTCTAAGAGTGTTGGTCCTGACTTCCTGAGAGACTCTTAGCCAGCTCATAGACCTTCCCAACTGGAATACTAAGTCGCTACGCAGGCTACAGGTTTCATTATCTTGACCAAAAGGAAATAGCTTTCCCTTAATGCCGTTGTGTCAGGAGAGTGACAGGCAATAATCATAAAACCCTACATTTTGCACGCACGCACGCACGCACGCACGCACGCACGCACGCACGCACGCACGCAGATGAAAAAGTTTCTAATAAATTGGAAATTAATCTCGGTCAGCTATGAGATGTTCTTAAAAGTGCCTTTTAAAATTATTACGGTTAGCTTTATTAGTTTTATTTCCGTAGGGGTTTCTGCTTCCTTTATTGACAAACTTCCTCTTCTATTGGGACTATCCTGAACGAAGGACAATGAAGACTGAGATGGAGGATTATTGGTAATTTTTAATTTATTTCATGCCTTTGCAGTTAGACTGAGGTGCAGATCCATCATATGTTGACAGGAGTTGATGTGATTGTGGCCATGGCTGTAAACACATTGCCCTTACAGTTTGTGTCAGCAGCCCACTCAGTTGTCAAGTTCCTCTTTCAGAGTCAATCGTTTTTTTTTGCCATAGCATATGATGTGAGGGTTACACTTTGTTCCCATCCCTATTCATATTCACGTTCCCCATACTTCACTTTCCCAATTATCATTTCTGCAATCTTGACTAACTCCTTCCACAGTGCTTGAGTCTGTGTCTGCTTTCCAAAAGACATTTCTCTTCTCACGCAGGTGAAGAATCAATTTTTCTGTTTGACATTCTGCCTACTACAGTGATTCATCCCCACTCTTCACTTTTATTGCTTCCAGGAATGAGACTGGAGCTCAGAAGGGCCTTTTTAGTCTTTGGCTTACACTATACACTGGGCAAAACCAATACGGAAGCTCCCGTGTGAGCAATTTGGCTGAGGGAGGGATACTTTTATGAGTGTGGCACAGAACCTTAGCCATCTGGCAATGTAGCTCTGCTCAGAGCATCTTGGGTATGGATTGCTCTAATCTTAGGACTTAGCTACTCTGAGAGAATACAGCTGACAATAAGCTCATGATGGAAAACCCTGGGTCAGTGGCCCCTTGTGATCTTGTGATGGAAATGGTACTGTACAGGACATTTTTCTAGAGCTCCTGTTGGTACTTTTGGTGCCATCACATCCTGGCTGGCTCAAGCAGCAGGGCATACTACACTATAGGCTCTCTGCCTACTCATTCATTGTTGTGTGCCCAGGGGCCTTTCTATTCCTGCAGTCTTAAGTGAATGCTGATGAATGATTTAATGCAGTATCTTCAAACACGTAGTGGTTGCCTTCAAAGAGGTTTCTAGCTGATGTCTTTCATTTTCTTTCTTCTCTTTCTTTCTATTTCTTTATTTTGGAAATAATGTCTCAGCCTATCCAATACGAATGGAGCTCCTAAATTTCACTGTCATGCATACCCTGAATATTTGGGGGGTTGCTTTCACTAGGACATGTTCTCTCTCTTCTCTTCCTAGGTTACAAGGTTCTGGACTTTGACGTGAAAACTAGCCCTTTTGTCAGGATGATGCCTTCAGCTTTCTGGCATGCAATCTAAATCTGTTTTCCCCCCACAGGCATTAAATAACATGCCTTTTAACGTCCATTTACCTGTGCTCATGATGCTATGATCTGATGATCGTTGTTTTAACTCATTCTTTCACATCTGCTGGCTGCTATTGCACACTTCACAGTACTTACACATCCTTGTGTCATGTAGAAAACTGTTAGCATAGCTATTGGGAGCCTGCTCTCTAGCTTACTCTCTTGTTCTTACTCCTTACCTATGACATCAGTCTCTGCTTTTTTGTCTGTTATCCACATCCTCTTCACTGGGGCCCTTTTTGCAGTATGGTAGAGTGGGGTATCTTTTGGAACCTTCCATAAGATGAATTGGCAGGTAGATTTTCAGTCTTGGGTGCTCTCTCTCTCTCTCTCTCTCTCTCTCTCTCTCTCTCTCTCTCTGTCTCTCTCTCTCTCTTCCTCTCTCTCATCTCTGTGTGTGTCTCTGTCTCCTCTCTCTCTCTTTTTTCTTCCTTCTCTTTCATTCTTCTTTCTTCACTCCTCCTTCCTTTTTTCTTTCTTTTTCATTAAGATGATTAAATTCAGGAACTCGTGCATGATACATATCATTGAGCTATAGCCCATGCCCTCTATGAAACTTTTGATATTTTCTTTAGTCTCATCTATGAACCACTAGCATCTTACATTCAGCCTTACAACCAGAGGAATGAGTTTATCAGTCTTGTGTACAGTTGTAGAGATACTTCATTATATGAATCATTGATGTAATGAAGGTAAAAAGCCTTACCATTTGTTTAAGCTAGTATGTGGCAACATATGGGGAAGAAAATAAATGCAGACATTGGAGATTTTAATTTCAACAGAAAATTAGAAGCCATGAGTTATTTTGAAATCCTCATCTTCAGTTAAGACTCCCTTTCATATTGTGCTTTTTTGGATGTTGGAGACTCATTTGTCATGGTAAAAGAGATTACATCTATTTTTTCTTTACTTTATAATAAGGAAATTCTGCTCTGGTAACTACAAAGGTTTATATTTTTAAACATTTATAAAAATGACACTGAAGCTGATGATGTGTTAGAAAGGAAGATAAATATTTTATTGTTACTTCCATGAAACAATCTTCCTATCCTGTGACCTTTTCATGAATTGCTCTGTTACATGAACAAATTATAGTAATAAATTATCTTCCCTCAGGAACTGCCTCACACAGTAGATGAAACTCAATGAACAAAGACCCTTGGCTTATAGACTACCAATTCAGCACTATTTGCTTCAGTGTAAATATCTGTAGTGAAGACATTCTATGCATGCATGAGAGTGACGTGTATATACACTAGACTCGAAGGGTACAAAGGCTGGGAAGGTGTTTGGCTTTGTGTCTCTAAATATTTGTTCGTTCATTACCTGCTCTGCATGCTCTGAAATAAGACCAGGTAAGAAAATTGCTTGTTGCCTGTACTTTCTGGCCATACTTCATGTGGAATTTCCTATTAGAATTAGAAGAATGAGATTTTCATGGTTTATTTTATTTTTTTATTATATATAGCTGTGTTTCTTTGTGTATGGATAATTACACATGAACGTGGTTAGCTATATAGTCCAGAGGAGATGGTTGGATCTAGAAGTGAAGTTACAGGTGGCTCTAAGCTATCCAACATATGTGCTACAAACAAACTCAGACATAAGTGCTTATAACCAATCTAGTTCCCAAGATTTTTGATCTACTTCTGGATTGATTTCATTATTAAAAGCTTTCAGTAGCCCCAGGAAGAGAAAAAACCAATTATATTCATAAGCATAACAGAAAGTTGTAGACTAGAGTGGTTACCTAGTGGTTATAGTCCCAGAATGCTTCTTGTTTTGTATGATAGTGCAAAATCTTCAACCTAAGTAATTCTATGATCCTTATGTAACATTGAAAGTGTTCATATTGCTTCTTCTTGCAAAGTAATATGGGAAACCATGGAAACCAAGATCCAAAGTAGAGTTCAATGGTCTCCCTCTTTTTCTTCATATGCTATACTGTTACTTCGCACATATCAGGAGGGTTTGTTCATATGACCAAAATGCCAATTGAATTGGTTGAATGTAACTATTATTATTAGATAGGAAGATTGTGCCTTTACTACTGGGAGCAGTCTGTTTCGTTCTGATCATTCACTTTGGGCAAAGTTATCTGCCCTGTCATGAGGACACTTGAGTAGTCTATGTAGATACTCATAGAGCACAAAGATAATTATCCATCAGTATCCAGTGGGGATCAGGTTCCTAATAAAATGACAAGTGTGTATTTATTCACTGGATTAGTGTCCTGGCTAGTTTTATGTCAGCCTGACACAAGCTAGAGTTACTTAAAATAAGGCAACCTCAACAGAGAAAATGTTTCTATAAGATTCTGTTGCATTTTTTTTTTAATTAGAAATTGATGGTGGATGGTCCGGCCTATTGTAGGTGGTGCCATCCTTGGGCTGGGGTTCCTGAGTTCTATAAAAAGGCAGACTGAGCAAGCCATTAGGAACAATCCCATAGTTAGCACTCCTCCATGGGCTATGCATCAGCTAACTGCCTCCAGGTTTCTTCCCTGTGGGAGTTCCTGTCCTGATTTTCCTCAGTAACTAACTGCTATCTAAAGTGTAAACTGGAATAAACCCTGTCCTTGCCAAGTTGCTTTGGACACGGTGTTTTATCACAACAATACTAACCATAACTAGGACAATTAGCTACAGTTTTGTTTGTGTGATAAAATACCATTGCCACAACAACTGACTTATAGAAGAGTTTACAGTTACACACAGATAAAAGTCAATCATGGCAGGAGGCAAAGTAGCAGCCTGGTGTGGCAGCTGGACCAGGAAACTAAGAGCAAAACAAAACAACAAAAACCCAAACAAACAAACACCCCCCAAAGAAAACAACAACAATGACCAAAAGGGAACAGAGAAGCAATGTTCAATAAGTTGAGGTTTGACTTCGCAAAGCATACTCTGAATGACATAGTTTCTTCAGCAATGTTATGCCTCCCAAACTTCCCCAAATATCACCACTGAATGGGGACAAAATATTAAAATAACTGAGCCTAGTGGGCTCATTCCCATTCAAGCCATTATATTTTATCTATTTATCTAATTTATGTTCTATTACTATAATCTAATATTAGAGTCTGAGTATCTTCTAATGAAATGAAATTCATTGTTGGGGAAGTTCAGGAATGTGGTGCCAGCTCTCAGGAAGTCCTCAGATAGACAGCATCATAGCATGTATAAGAAGGAAAGATCATGTGGCAAAAGGAGAAGCCAGAGAAATGTTAGTGAAAGACTGGGAATGACTTTTTTCTAGATTTAGCATCTTGAAAGTCCTCCTGAGGACCTTACTGACAGCACTTGAATGTTTATGGCGCACTTAAAATCTAAACCCAAACCTGAGCAAAGTGAGAAGTAATCATTCCTCCACTGGTCTCTTCAGAATCTACTGATTCAACGCAACTCTCATAAAAATTCCAGAACAATTTTTCACAAGAATTGAAAAACAATCTTAAAATTTTTAAGGAAAGACAATTAATCTAGGGTAGTCCTAATGACCCTGATTAATAACAAAAACATCTGCTAGAATTATCACCATCCCTTATTTCAAGTTGTCCTACTGACATGCAGTAATTAAAAGAACATAGTATCGGTATCAAAACAAGTGCATTGATTAATGAATTAAAAATTTCAATATAAGCCCATGCTCCAACAGTCACTAGACTAGGCAAACAAACCAAAAATACACATTGCAGTAAAGACAACATTTTCAATAGATGGCATTGGTCAAACTGGATAGGGACATGTAAAATTAAATTAGATTCCCATCTCTCACCCCGCATAAAACTCAACTCAAAATGGATCAACGACCACAATGCAAAATCTGAAACCTTAAATCTAATAGAGAAAAGCATGGGATACACTTCAACTTCTAGGCACAGGAAAGGATTCAGTTCCACAGACATTAAGAATAACAATGGACAAATGCAATTTCATAAAACTGGAAAGCTTCTGTCCAGCAAAGACATCTAAAGGAGGAGAACCTACAGAATGAGAAAAAAGTATCTTTACAAGATATGCATCTTACATAAGGTTAATGACTAAAGTACACAATTAACCCAAAATCTAAACACAAAGGAAACAAACAAAGCTGATTAAAAACTGGGACACAAAATTTAAGAGTTCTCAAAAGTCACAGCTAAGAAACACTTAAAATGACATCCAGCATCTTTAGTCAACAGGACAATGCAAATTAAAACTACTTTGACATTTCATCTTACCCTGCCAGAATGGCTAAGGTTTAAAAAAAAAATCCTGTGGATGTGAGGAAAAGGAAATGCATATTCATTTTTGATGGGAGTGCAAACTGGTGTGCCCAGTATGGAAATTTGTGTAATAATTCTTTACAGGCAGAAATATATCTACCATATAATTAAGCTCAACTACTCTTCAGTATATACACCAAAGGACAGTTTATTTTAGTGTACTTTGGGGTACACTATGCTTCCCAAAGGACAGAGTTACTTGCTCATCCATGGTCATTGCTAATAGCCAAGAAAAGAAAACATTCTTGATGGCTGACTTAGTTAGGGTGTCATTGCCATGAAAAAACACCATGACCAAGGCAACACTCATAAAGAAACATACTTCACTGTGGCTGGCTTATACTACAGAGGTTTAGTCCATTATCATCATGGTAGCATGCAGGCAGATATGGTGCTAGAGAACTAGCTAAAAGTTATACAACTTGAATGCAGGCAGAGGGAAGAAGACTGTGTACCACACTGAACATAGTTTGAGTAGATAAGACCTCAAAACCTGCCCCACAGTGTCACACTTCCTCCAACAAGGTTCTATCTACTCCAATAAGACTGCACTTCCAAATAGTACCACCCTCTATGGGCCGAACATCCAATCACAAGAGTTTATGAGGGCCATACCGATTCAAATCAGCACAATGGTCATCAACTGATGAATGGATAACACAAATGTGTTGCATATGCACAGTGGAATACTATTCAGCTATTAAAAATGTGCAGTTTTTAAATTTGCAGGTAAATCATTAGAATTGGAAATATTCATTCTGAGTGCAGTAAACCATAAAGACAAGACCTACCTACTGTCTCATATGTGTAGATGGCAGCTTTGAATCTGTATTTAACTTGGAATACCATAGAAATTAAGAAGCCCATATAGGATCATGTGTATGGCAACTTTTAAGAGAAAGAAGATAGCATGCCGATGTTATGGAAGGGAATAAGGAATAATGGAACAAGAAATGGTAAGTGGAGTAGAAGGTGGAGTGTTGGGTAGAAGAAAGAACATGGGGAGGGATATCTAACATTAAACTCTTTTGATAAAACCAAGTGGAAATCTTCTACTGTAGAAATTTCCTTAAATATTACACACAAAAAAGAGTTTGAATGGAGTTATAATTTAATGAGGAAGACAATACCTCCTCCAGACACCATGGAGTATCAAAAAAAATGCTCAGTGCAAGGTATTGGTCATCTCTTTGGAGTGGTTCGGTGGAATCTCATAGACCTGGCCAAGCATTACAGGCTATTACTGTTGCTCTTGTTTACCCTCCAGAACATGATGCTAAGTCTATATAGCAAAAGACTCCATAATACTTGGAGAAATCAAGCTGCTACTTACCTCTAGCTCCAACTCAACTAGTTAGCTTCCATAGTGCTTGGAAAGTGCTCTGGATACTACTACAGGATAAAAGTAATATTCAGCATTATCCAGCTACAAACCCTGCAAACTCTAATAATGATCATCCTGGTAAGATATGCTATTATGTAACAGTTTCCTCTAAGCCTGAAAACATTCCATCCAGCTGAGAAGCTCCTTAAACAACTTAAAAGATAAACAACTTAAGTAGCTTCAGGACGTCCCTGGAACTAACCAGATTCACTAGGTCCTCCCTCCAAGAATAAGCAGTAAAGCTAGTGAGAATATCTCTCAAACAAGCCAAACTTCAAAAAAGAATCTCAGACAAGACAAGCTGTCTAGAAGAAGCAGAAACCAGCCAAGTTGCCTAGAAGAGGTTTAGACCAACTAAGTGTCACTTGGAAACAACACTGCAATCTGTTGAACTACCTGTAGGCTGTGAAGTGTGCTCCTGTCATCCATGCTGGGTTGGGTTTTGTGATGTCTTTTGAGTCACAAAGACTGTAAGCAGCCTTTCCTAAGTATTCCTATAAGTAACTCGGATAAACCCCATTGGCTTGCCAAATTGGACTTCAATGACATCCATACTTTAGTCTGTCATGTCATGGGTTCCCTAACTGGAATGAGCAGTGTGTGTTTAGAATCTCCCAAGGAAAAGTACTGTCACACAATATATGCCCACTAGTCCAATAATGATATAGATTGTACAGAGTAACCAACCACATTCTGATTGTGTATAAGGTTCACTCCAGAACACAGAACTCCTATCACTTTTAACAGTGCTAGGGACCAAGGCTTGAGAGGTCTTAGGTCCTAATTTCTAGAAAAGAACCCACTTCTATTATTCTGGTAAGCAGATGTAGTTTTACAATGACCTCTAAAGACTTTTTGCCATACCTTTACAACAGTACATCTCTAGCCCTTATCTCAGAAGCTTTCTTTTGCAGTGGATTGATGATTAACACAGAAAGTTACAATTAATCAGGGTGTGGAGAGTAAGAAATTGCAGAATGCTCAGCTCTAAGTGGGCTATCTAGATCACAAAAATCCTCCTACCAAGACTCAGATGTCGTCATGGAAGTGTGCACACAAAGACTTTAAAAGGCAGGATCAGTGGATGACTATAGAAAATGGTGTTTTCCAAATACAGTAGAGTAACTGCATATGTGAACTTAATATGGCTGTAACAGCATGCCAAAGACCTGCAGGTCAAGCCAGAGAAAACCCCAGTGTGGAGAATGGAGACAGTCATGAAGCCACACCTCTAGCAACTGATAGTTCCTGGGAAAGTGACGATCAGATTTCTTCCGTAAGGCAGTCCCCAAGAGGCTAAGAGGTTACTCATGTTCCAGACGGGCACATACTGGTAGTGTTAAGTGGAACCACACTCCAGTAGGATAGCACATACTAGAGGAGAAGTGGGGATATGAATGAGAGCACATGAAATTAAAAGGGACTAGTGTAAACAAAATGTAGATATGCAGACCGCTTTAAAAGTTAAAATGGCCCACACCCGCGGATCCCGGCCCGCAGCAGCTCTCTGCTCCCAGAACCCGTGGGAGAGATACCTTACTGCCTGGTGGGTGGGCACTCCTGAGGCTGCAGAGGCGGAAGAGACCACCAACACTGCCCACCCCTGCCCATCCCTGACCCAAGAGGAAACTGTACAAGGCCTCTGGGTTCCTGTGGGGAGGGCCCAGGAGCAACAGGAGCCCTGCCTGAGACAATCACCGGATCCTGAAGGAAACAGACCGGAGGAAAATACGGAGGCCATCTGGAACCCTGGTGCACGGAGGCTCCCGGAAGAGGCGGCGAGATCTTCCCGGTCGCTGCCACACTGCGGAGAGCCCGTGGGCAGAACCCCATGAGCGAACTCCCGGCCTCGGGGCCACAGGTAAGACTAACTTATCTGCTGCAAGTGACTTGCCTGGTGAACTCAAGGCACAGGTCCACAGGAACAGCTGAAGACCTGTAGAAAGGAAAAACTACACGCCCGAAAGCAGAACACTCTGTCCCCATAACTGACTGAAAGAGAGGAAAAACAGTTCTACAGCACTCCTGACACACAGGCCTATAGGACAGTTTAGCCACTGTCAGAAATAGCAGAACAAAGTAACACTAGAGATAATTTGATGGCGAGAGGCAAGCGCAGGAACCCAAGCAACAGAAACCAAGACTACATGGCACCATCGGAGCCCAATTCTCCCATCAAAACAAACATGGAATATCCAAACACACCAGAAAAGCAAGATCTAGATTCAAAATCATATTTGATCATGATGCTGAGAACTTCAAGAAAGACATGATGAACTCCCTTAGAGAACAAGTAGAAGCCTACAGAGAGGAATCAAAAAATGCATGAAAAATTCCAGGAAAACATAAATAAACAAGTAGAAGCCCATACAGAGGAGACACAAAAATCCCTGAAAGAATTAAAGGAAAACACAATCAAACAGTGGAAGGAATTAAAAATGGAAATAGAAGCAATCAAGAAAGAACACATGGAAACAACCCTGGATATAGAAAACCAAAAGAAGAGACAAGGAGCTGTAGATACAAGCAGTCACCAACAGAATACAAGAGATGGAAGAGAGAATCTCAGGAGCAGAAGATTCCATAGAAATCATTGACTCAACTGTCAAAGATAATGTAAAGCGGAAAAAGCTACTGGTCCAAAACATACAGGAAATCCAGGACTCAATGAGAAGATCAAACCTAAGGATAATAGGTATAGAAGAGAGTGAAGACTCCCAGCTCAAAGGACCAGTACATATCTTCAACAAAATCATAGAAGAAAACTTCCCTAACCTAAAAAAAGAGATACCCATAGGCATACAAGAAGCCTACAGAACTCCAAATAGATTCGACCAGAAAAGAAACACCTCCCGTCACATAATAGTCAAAACACCAAACGCACAAAATAAGGAAAGAATATTAAAAGCAGTAAGGAAAAAAGGTCAAGTAACATATAAAGGCAGACCTATCAGAATCACACCAGACTTTTCGCCAGAAACTATGAAGGCCAGAAGATCCTGGACTGATGTCATACAGACCCTAAGAGAACACAAATGCCAGCCCAGGCTACTGTATCCTGCAAAACTCTCAATTAACATAGATGGAGAAACCAAGATATTCCATGACAAAACCAAATTTACACAATATCTTTCTACAAATCCAGCACTACAAAGGATAATAAATGGTAAAGCCCAACATAAGGAGGCAAGCTATACCCAAGAAGAGGCAAGAAACTAATCGTTTTGGCAACAAAACAAAGAGAAGAAAAGCACACAAACATAACACATCCACGTATGAATATAACAGGAAGCAATAATCACTATTCCTTAATATCTCTCAACATCAATGGCCTCAACTCCCCAATAAAAAGACATAGATTAACAAACTGGATACGCAACGAGGACCCTGCATTCTGCTGCCTACAGGAAACACACCTCAGAGACAAAGACAGACACTACCTCAGAGTGAAAGGCTGGAAAACAACTTTCCAGGCAAATGGTCGGAAGAAGCAAGCTGGAGTAGCCATTCTAATATCAAATAAAGTCAATTTTCAACTAAAAGTCATCAAAAAAGATAAGGAAGGACACTTTATATTTATCAAAGGAAAAATCCACCAAGATGAACTCTCAATCCTAAATATCTATGCCCCAAATACAAGGGCACCTACATACGTAAAAGAAACCTTACTAAAGCTCAAAACACACATTGCACCTCACACAATAATAGTAGGAGACTTCAACACCCCACTCTCATCAATGGACAGATCATGGAAACAGAAATTAAACAGAGACGTAGACAGACTAAGAGAAGTCATGAGCCAAATGGACTTAACGGATATTTATAGAACGTTCTACCCTAATACAAAAGGATATACCTTCTTCTCAGCTCCTCATGGTACTTTCTCCAAAATTGACCATATAATTGGTCAAAAAACGGGCCTCAACAGGTACATAAAGATAGAAATAATCCCATGCGTGCTATCGGACCACCACGGCCTAAAGCTGGTCTTCAATAACAATAAGGGAAGAATGCCCACATATACGGGGAAATTGAACAATGCTCTACTCAATGATAACCTGGTCAAGGAAGAAATAAAGAAAGAAATTAAAAACTTTTTAGAATTTAATGAAAATGAAGGTACAACATACCCAAACTTATGGGACACGATGAAAGCTGTGCTAAGTGGAAAACTCATAGCGCTAAGTGCCTGCAGAAAGAAACAGGAAAGAGCATATGTCAGCAGCTTGACAGCACACCTAAAAGCTCTAGAACAAAAAGAAGCAAATACACCCAGGAGGAGTAGAAGGCAGGAAATACTCAAACTCAGAGCCTAAATCAACCAAGTAGAAACAAAAAGGACCATAGAAAGAATCAACAGAACCAAAAGTTGGTTCTTTGAGAAAAAATCAACAAGATAGATAAACCCTTAGCCAGACAAACGAGAGGACACAGAGAGTGTGTCCAAATTAACAAAATCAGAAATTCAGAGGAAATTCAAAAAATAATCAGATCTTACTATAAAAGCCTATATTCAACAAAACTTGAAAATCTGCAGGTAATGGACAATTTCCTAGACAGATACCAGATACTGAAGTTAAATCAGGAACAGATAAACCAGTTAAACAACCCCATAACGCCTAAGGAAATAGAAGCAGTCATTAAAGGACTCCCAACCAAAAAGAGCCCAGGTCCAGACGGGTTTAGTGCAGAATTCTATCAGACCTTCATAGAAGACCTCATACCAATATTATCCAAACTATTCCACAAAATTGAAACAGATGGAGCACTACCGAACTCCTTCTATGAAGCCACAATTACTCTTATACCTAAACCACACAAAGACCCAACAAAGAAAGAGAACTTCAGACCAATTTCCCTTATGAACATCGACGTAAAAATACTCAACAAAAATTCTGGCAAACCGAATCCAAGAGCACATCAAAACAATCATCCACCATGATCAAGTAGGCTTCATCCCAGGCATGCAGGGATGGTTTAATATACGAAAACCATCAACGTGATCCATTATATAAACAAACTGAAAGAACAAAACCACATGATCATTTCATTAGATGCTGAGAAAGCATTTGACAAAATTCAACACCCCTTCATGATAAAAGTCCTGGAAAGAATAGGAATCCAAGGCCCATACCTAAACATAGTAAAAGCCATATACAGCAAACCAGTGGCTAACATTAAACTAAATGGAGAGAAACTTGAAGCAATCCCACTAAAATCAGGGACTAGACAAGGCTGCCCACTCTCTCCCTACTTATTCAATATAGTTCTTGAAGTTCTAGCCAGAGCAATCAGACAACAAAAGGAGGTCAAGGGATACAGATCGAAAAGAAGAAGTCAAAATATCACTATTTGCAGATGATATGATAGTATATTTAAGTGATCCCAAAAGTTCCACTCAGAGAACTACTAAAGCTGATAAACAACTTCAGCAAAGTGGCTGGGTATAAAATTAACTCAAATAAATCAGTAGCCTTCCTCTACACAAAAGAGAAACAAGCCGAGAAAGAAATTAGGAAACGACACCCTTCATAATAGACCCAAATAATATAAAGTACCTCGTGTGACTTTAACCAAGCAAGTAAAAGATTTGTACAACAAGAACTTCAAGACTCTGAAGAAAGAAATTGAAGAAGACCTCAGAAGATGGAAAGATCTCCCATGCTCATGGATTGGCAGGATTAATATAGTAAAATGGCCATTCCGCCAAAAAGCGATCTACAGATTCAATGCAATCCCCATCAAAATACCAATCCAATTCTTCAAAGAGTTAGACAGAACAATTTGCAAATTCATCTGGAATAACAAAAACCCCAGGATAGCTAAAACTATGCTCAACAATGAAAGGACTTCTGGGGGAATCGCTATCCCTGAACTCAAGCAGTATTACAGAGCAATTGTAATAAAAACTGCATGGTATTGGTACAGAGACAGACAGATAGACCAATGGAATAGAATTGAAGACCCAGAAATGAACCCACACACCTATGGTCACTTGATTTTTGACAAAGGAGCCAAATCCATCCAATGGAAAAAGATAGCATTTTCAGCAAATGGTGCTGGTTCAACTGGAGGTCAACATGTAGAAGAATGCAGATCGATCCATGCTTATCACCCTGTACAAAGCTTAAGTCCAAGTGGATCAAGGACCTCCACATCAAACCAGACACACTCAAACTAATAGAAGAAAAACTAGGGAAGCATCTGGAACACATGGGCACTGGAAAAAATTTCCTGAACAAAACACCAATGGCTTATGCTCTAAGATCAAGAATCGACAAATGGGATCTCATAAAACTGCAAAGCTTCTGTAAGGCAAAGGACACTGTGGTCAGGACAAAACGGCAACCAACAGATTGGGAAAAGATCTTTACCAATCCTACAACAGATAGAGGCCTTATATACAAAATATACAAAGAACACAAAAAGTTAGACCGTAGGGAGACAAATAACCCTATTAAAAAATGGGGTTCAGAGCTAAACAAAGAATTCACAGCTGAGGAATGCCGAATGGCTGAGAAACACCTAAAGAAATGTTCAACATCTTTAATCATCAGGAAATGCAAATCAAAACAACCCTGAGATTTCACCTCACACCAGTGAGAATGGCTAAGATCAAAACTCAGGTGACAGCAAATGCTGGCGAGGATGCGGAGAAAGAGAACACTCCTCCATTGTTGGTGGGGTTGCAGACTGGTACAACCATTCTGGAAATCAGTCTGGAGGTTTCTCAGAAAATTGGACATTGAACTGCCTGAGGATCCAGCTATACCTCTCTTGGGCATATACCCAAAAGATGCCCCAACATATAAAAAAGACACGTGCTCCACTATGTTCATCGCAGCCTTATTTATAATAGCCAGAAGCTGGAAAGAACCCAGATGCCCTTCAACAGAGGAATGGATACAGAAAATGTGGTACATCTACACAATGGAATATTACTCAGCTATCAAAAACAACGACTTTATGAAATTCGTAGGCAAATGGTTGGAACTGGAAAATATCATTCTGAGTGAGCTAACCCAATCACAGAAAGACATACATGGTATGCACTCACTGATAAGTGGCTATTAGCCCAAATGCTTGAATTACCCTAGTGGCCTAGAACAAATGAAACTCAAGACGGATGATCAAAATGTGAAGGCTTCACTCCTTCTTTAAAAGGGGAACAAGAATACCCGTGGCAGGGAAGAGAGAGGCAAAGATTAAAACAGATACTGAAGGAACACCCATTCAGAGCCTGCCCCACATGTGGCCCATATATATACAGCCACCCAATTAGACAAGATGGATGAAGCAAAGAAGTGCAGACCGACAGGAGCCGGATGTAGATCTCTCCTGAGAGACACAGCCAGAATACAGCAAATACAGAGGCGAATGCCAGCAGCAAATCACTGAACTGAGAACGGGACGCCCGTTGAAGGAATCAGAGAATGAACTGGAAGAGCTTGAAGGGGCTTGAGACTCCATATGTACAACAATGCCAAGCAACCAGAGCTTCCAGGGACTAAGCCACTACCTAAAGACTATACATGGGCTGACCCTGGACTCTGACCTCATAGGTAGCAATGAATATCCTAGTAAGAGCACCAGTGGAAGGAGAAGCCCTGGGTCCTGCTAAGACTGAACCCCCCAGTGAACAAGACTGCCGGGGGGAGGGCGGCAATGGGGGAGGGGTGGGGAGGGAACACCCATAAGGAAGGGGGAGGAAGGGATGTTTGCCAAATGTACATAAGAAATACTCAAGTTAATAAAAAAAAAAAAAAAAAAAAAAAAAAAATGATCTAAAAATAAACATATCAGTAAAACTTGACTATTTAAAAATTTACATAATTAGCCCAGCATTTTCCAAGGGAGGGGACAATAAAAATTGACCTGTATATCTTTTCTAAAAGTGAGCAGTATCATTAGCTAGTGTTGGATCATGTGACAATGCTTTTCATATCTCCAGGCAACTGTGTACATTTGAGCTCTGTGCTACCACCGTTCGTCCACAGCAGTCATTTGTTGTTATCTTTAGGGGAAACAGTAACATGAGTTCTGTATCATAAACAGCTTCTTACAAAACAACAGCTGGAAAATGACTAAGTCAGCTTTGTTTCTGTTGAGACTTGTTTACTGGAGGCAAGGACCAAACAGTCTTCTCCCTTGCTCAAATAAAAGTGGGTGTGGGCAGACGAAACTGTGTGAAGTTGCCGCGGACTGAGTCAGAAGTAGCACGAGGTTTCCAGGCAAACTTTTATTCAGACAAAGGCCAAGACTTAAAGAGAACATTTTTTAAACTCTTAAACCACTGGCATTTTTCATGTGGTAGATCTGACAGTGTGGCTGGCAGCGACTTAATAAATGTGTCTTTAGGATCAGGGTATCTAGAGAAATATCCCAGAGAACTCTGGCTTCTCCTTTTCATAAGCCATTAGCATTAGATTCAAAGGTCTGTTCTTGATTTTAAGAACACATGAAAAAATCAGAAGTAGGTGTTTCTTTGCTTTTTAGTAAATATAAATGCATCGATAAACTTTTTAAAGTAACTAAAATTCATTTTTAAGAATGATATCTATTTATGGTAAGGAGAACTCATTTTAATGAATGGCTTTGGTATCATGTATTGATGTTAACAACACTACTAACTTAAGTTCAACTATTAGAGCTCCTGGTAAAAGTATGGTTTTTACTTACCACATGCAGGCTGTGGGTAGCTAGTCTGGAGATCATAATTCACTTACTATAGCCTAAATTATGAACTCTTCATGTGTAATCTGAAACTGACAAAATATGTAAGTTTTGGATATAAATATACTCTTAATTGTTAAGTGTCTTATATAGACAATTATATAGGAATGAGTAAGTCATATACACATGTGGGTTACATTTATCCATAGTAATTTCCTGCTAATAAATAAAAGTCACTTTCCTGCTGCCGCACCCTGCCATCCACCCTCTACTTTCTATGGTCATTGCCAGTTAAGACTTCAAGACTGAGTGTGTTTCTGGTAAGAGAGCTTAATGAAGCTGTTAGGCAGAAAGCTGAGTCAGCCTTGAGGGTCTAGTTTTGACATCTGTTTTAAATCATGATCCTGCTTCGTACCTGGCATTGTCTCCTTCCACTATCTGTGAAAGTAGAGAACTTTGACTATTTTCTTCATGACTAGAACAAAGCCTCGAATTCAAGAATATATTCTATGAATCTTAGTGAGACAGCTCTTTACTTGGAATTCAATCCCAAAAATCTAAAAGTTATGTATATATTACCAGGTAGCACTCTGGTAATGCTGATTCCTGGATAAATGCCCTGTCTTCTAACATTGGTTTTGACTCTGTTCATGGACCAAGTCTCTGGCAACAGAGACCGTCTCTTCTAATGTAAGTATTTGAACATATACTTGGATGGTTGCTTCCTGTCTGGGTATGCCGTGATCTGTGGTGTATATACTCTACATTCTCAGAAGTTTCTCCCAAATTTCAGACCCCTGAATCTGTATACTCCTCTAATGTGGGATGCAACTTTTCTTTCTCAGTTCTTATCCCATTTATTTCTTCCCAGGATACTGCACCTGAAGCTTGCTTAATGAAAGGTTGCATTTAGTGTAAATTTTATTTTCCTACCAAAAAGTTAGAAAATTGTTGCCGAAAAGGAAAGATGGGTGGCTGGAGAGATGGTTCCGTGATGAAGAGTTTGTGTTGTTCTCACATAGGAGCCAAGGATAGTTTCCAGCATCCGTCCCCAGCACTTCACAACTCTGCCTGTTCCCAGGGCTCGAACACATTCCCGTAGCATCCACAGATACGTGTGTGTACGCCCTCCACCTCCCAGTGCACACATAGACATTAAATTTATTAAAATAAAACAAGTATTTATTTCCTTTAAAAAGAGGAAGCTATTACTGTCAGGTGGGCACCAGTGTCTTTCATGTCTCTAAGGCTTGGAGGCATTTTTCTGAACCTCAGTTTTCAGAAAAACAAAGCAGAATTGATTGAATAAGTTAGATTTTTGTAGAAGTATATGACATGACCCCAGGGACCGAGCACTCATAAACTCAGTTACTTCCTTAAGGGGGAAAAAAAATCCCTGAGATTTCAACAAAGACTTACCCAAGGTAGAAAAGCCTTCCTAGGCAAGGGTTTTGAACCTGCATCTGAGCAGTTTTCCCTGGCCTACTGTGTGTTAGCACCATCATGCCCAGTGCCTGCTTCCTGAATACAGGCCCTTGACTCTCTTCTGCTTTCTCTGTTATATCTGCCAGACTCTTTCTGATCCCTGATAAAAGTAATCTGATTTTCTCTGACTGTAAGATCAGTTTTATTTGGTATATGTAAAGTTCGGGTAATCGGATTAGAATGAGACTCTCAAGAGGTGAGACCTCTCCCTTTGTTCCCCTCTACCCCCATCCATCATATCTCAAAGCAATGAGACAAATACCAGGTTAAAACTCTGTGAACTAACATCTTTAGTCATCAGGGAAATGCAAATCAAAACAACCCTGAGATTTCACCTCACACCAGTGAGAATGGCTAAGATCAAAAACTCAGGTGACAGCAAATGCTGGCGAGGATGCGGAGAAAGAGGAACACTCCTCCATTGTTGGTGGGGTTGCAGACTGGTACAACCATTCTGGAAATCAGTCTGGAGGTTCCTCAGAAAATTGGACATTGATCTGCCTGAGGATCCAGCTATACCTCTCTTGGGCATATACCCAAAAGATGCCCCAACATATAAAAAAGACACGTGCTCCACTATGTTTATCGCAGCCTTATTTATAATAGCCAGAAGCTGGAAAGAACCCAGATGCCCTTCAACAGAGGAATGGATACAGAAAATGTGGTACATCTACACAATGGAATATTACTCAGCTATCAAAAACAACGACTTTATTAAATTCGTATCAAATGGTTGGAACTGGAAAATATCATCCTGAGTGAGCTAACCCAATCACAGAAAGACATACATGGTATGCACTCACTGATAAGTGGCTATTAGCCCAAATGCTTGAATTACCCTAGATGCCTAGAACAAATGAAACTCAAGACGGATGATCAAAATGTGAATGCTTCACCCCTTCTTTAAAAGGGGAACAAGAATACCCTTGGCAGGGAAGAGAGAGGCAAAGATTAAAACAGAGACTGAAGGAACACCCATTCAGAGCCTGCCCCACATGTGGCCCATACATATACAGCCACCCAATTAGACAAGATGGATGAAGCAAAGAAGGCAGACCGACAGGAGCCGGATGTAGATCTCTCCTGAGAGACACAGCCAGAATACAGCAAATACAGAGGCGAATGCCAGCAGCAAACCACTGAACTGAGAACGGGACCCCCGGTGAAGGAATCAGAGAAAGAACTGAAGAGCTTGAAGGGGCTTGAGACCCCATATGTACAACAATGGCAACCAACCAGAGCTTCCAGGGACTAAGCCACTACCTAAAGACTATACATGGACTGACCCTGGACTCTGACCTCATAGGTAGCAATGAATATCCTAGTAAGAGCACCAGTGGAAGGGGAAGCCCTGGGTCCTAAGTTAAGACTGAACCCCAGTGAACTAGACTGTCGGGGGAGGGGCAATGGGGGGGGGTGGGGGGGAACACCCATAAGGAAGGGGGGAGGAAGGATGTTTGCCCGGAAACCGGGAAAGGAATAACACCAAATGTACATAAGAAATACTCAAGTTAATAAAAAAAAAAAAAAAAAAAACTCTGTGAACTAAAGCAATGTTTGGATGTCTCAGTTGGTGCTGAGATTCCCCGATGCCCTGAATCAAGTTATTCATACTATTTGAAACTGTGGATTGCAATCAGCTTTCAATTCCAGTTTGAGCTGGCTCTGCATCTCGGTGGACGTGTGCGGTGGTCTGTAAGAATATGGTTCCCATAGGTCAACAGGGAGTGACACTATTAGGAAGTTTAGCCTTGTTGGAGTAGATGTGGCTTTGTTGGAGGAAGTGGTCACCAGGAGGGGGTTTTAAGATCTCAGGTGCTCAAGCCACACCCAGTGTGGCAGCTCACTTCCTACTCTGGATCCTGATACAGGATTCTCAGCTTCTTTTCCAGCACCATGTCTGTCAGCACACCAGTGTGCGTCTCACCATGATAATAATGGACTAAACCTCCAAACTTTAAGTCATCCTCAGTTAAATGTTTTCCTCTATAAGAATCGCCATGGACATGGTTGTATCTTCACAGCGATGGAACCACCCAGGTGCACAGCACTGCGGGTTTGGAATCATCCACATGGCAAACCTCACAAATGACTTATTACTACAAGTATAAAGAGGGCAGACTGGGAGTGTGTAGGCACATGGGAATATGGAAATATCCGGGGACCAAAATTTATCAGAAACAACACACGAAAGAAACTTGCAATTTCTGCGCTCGGACCCAATAAAGAAGTTCACTCGGCACCGCAATGGTAATCACCTCCCAGTCTTGTCACATGACCACCTAGCATGTGTATCAACGGATTCAAAGGCAGAGCACACCTGACTAGAGCAGGAATTTCCCGAGAGTTTGCATTAGTAATGAAGATTGGGGGTGAAAATGCCACCTGAGGTTGCTTCAGCAAGGAAAATTAGATCACTAGGAAAATCCTTGCTAATGAAACGGTAGCACCGTGTGAAGTCATTGCTCAATAAATTCTGACATTTTGGAGAGATGAGAATGGGATGTGGGTAGCACACTGTCAATGACAGGTATGAAATCTAGCTCTTCTTGAACCTTAGCTGTTCAGCTCAACTAATCTGATGGCTCTCATCCATAACCGGTTTTCGCTCTCCAGGGTGGTATTGATATTTCAATTAGTTACTTCCCTGCAATGGTAAAAGTAAGTTTATGAACATTTCTGCCAACCACTTAAGAAGGAATTCCATGTTCGTGAGTGACTAGGTTACCAAATGAAATGGGTTCTCTGAATTCTAATCTGCTTAAAATGCTTAAAAGGTTTTACTTAATTCTACTTTTCTGCCCGAAGGCTCTGGGAAAAACTCTCCTTTCTTGAACTTAATAAGTGTGAAGAGTGGGCATGACTGAAATATAGTTGTCATGCATTGCATTGGACTAATCTACATCACCTTAAATAATGCTATTGTGTGCAGGATAGACTGCGCTCCCGGAGCACAGACTCTTAATCATTTCTAATTAGTCCAGCTCTGGCTTCCTGCTTAGGCAGCACTTCTGCCTTGTGAATAAATTCTTGAGAAGCAGTCAATGACACAGAAAATATATTTGACAGTGATGTATACTTTAAATTATTCAGAATGTGCCCATACTTCTTACTTTGTGACAGGACAGTATTGTTGGGAAGTCTGGCAGGAACCTGTGAGATTCTCATACCTTTTCCTTGCTATTAAAAACTTATCTCATAGTTGGAGAACTTCTCCCTCTCCCTCTCTTCTTTTCCTTCTGGAAGGAAGGTTCCCAGCAGCTGAGCTTTAGGTGAGGTGCTTCTCCTCCCTCTGGGTAATAAAGAATGTGTGGGAAAATCAAGCAGTTGCACATGAGTGTCTTAGGCTGTAGTCCTGGGTCCAAAAGAATAGATTTATTCCAGAAAACAAAGGAAGCTGAAAACATATCGATACCCAGATTTTAGTCTTCTCTGCCATGAGACAGGAGAGAGTAGCAGTCTGTAGAGACAATGTTAGAGTACTTTCTGGATTCCAACATTACAAGGTGTGTGTGTGTGTGTGTGTGTGTGTGTGTGTGTGTGTGTGTGTGTGTGTGTATTCCAGAGGCAGACAAACAGGCCTTTAATGTTCACCAATGAGTTGCATGAATTTCTCAGCCCAGTTAAACTAAAAATAAAAAAATATCTAATGAAGCCAGCTCACAACTTGCCAAGGATGCCTTCCGAAGGAGTGGCGAGCTGTTTGCCACTTCTCTGTCCTCCCACTCTAGCACCTTGAAGTGCCCCATTCTTCTTCACCCTGCAAGACTGGACTTGCTGTTGGCCATCTGCTTGCAAAGGAATTTCTTGTGGTTTGTCCTAACTCAGATGGCACATGGAGTTCAGTATGTGAGTGTTAACGTGTGCTCCTACTATAAATACCAGTGTAGGTCAATAGATCCAGGCATGGAGTTTATTGGTTTTAGTTCTTCTATCCACATTCATTTTATTTTTAAAATGTAAAAGACACTTTTATTAAAATAAAAAGAAAACCTTAAAATACCCTAAAGAATATTTGAATAAAAATTTTTAAGTCTTCCATCTAATATATGTAGATTTTTTAATATTAAGTTTGCTCTGGGTTGAAGTATTATTAGTGAGAATAGAGCAGTGTACTAATTTCTATTGTAGAATAAGACAAATTCAAGGTAAACTCATTAAGACAGGAGGTATTTACTTATGTTTATGTAGAATTAGATTTGAAGCATTTGGTATTTATATTAATATTATTTTTAATCTTATAAGTTTTTAATCAGTGTCTTGTGTATTATGCTGGAGTATTGTCTTTTTATTTCTCTTCTTCCTGTACCTTACCTGTGTTATTTTTATTTATTTTGCTCAACCATATGTTTAAACTTGTTAGTGCTGTGTGCATTAGGATAAGTGATACCCAGGACTGCATTTTCCTTTCATAATGAAAGACTTGAAGGTCAAAGAAATAATGTTTGTTTAATTACTTACTGACAGAATTTTTGCAAATGTTAAATGACCAAGGGATTTAGGCTGTTTCATTTTGTTTTTCTGACATGGCATTTAGTTTTTCTTTGTCTTTTTTGCACATAGGGACCCCAGAGTTCTGAGTGTAGTATTTAGTGTTCTCACTATAGTTTCAAGCTGAGTAGCATTTTACAAAGCCATTGGATCTTGCTCAGTTGATAGGGTGCATGTGCTAACATGTACAAAGAATTATGAGTACAAATTCCAGTTCTGAATAAACTGGGTATCTTGGTGAACACCTGTGATCCCAGAAGATGGAGGCAAGAAGATTAGATGTTCAAGGTCATCTTTGACTACATAGTGAGTTCAAGTTCAAAGCCAGTGTAGAATCTATGAGACCATTTCTCAAAATACAGAATAAGGAAGGAAAGAAGAGAGAAGGGAAGGGAAGGGATGGGGAAAAGAAAGGAGGGGAACAGTTCTAAAAGCCCCTTCAGAAACACAGGCAGAAAAAAAAATATTACCTGATAGGAACATAAGGAAATGGTCTTTGGTGACCATGGATCATGAAAGAGAGCCTAGTTACACATGAGATAGTTGGGTATTCTCAATAGAAGATAGCGAGGGTAAAATTATCTGGCCAGCAAGATGGTTTAGGGGGTAAAGACACAGGCTGTCTCACCTGATGATCTGAGTTGGACCCCTGAGGCACACATGGTTGAAGAAGAGAAGCAAATCTCTAGCCTCCACATGTGCACTGTCCTATGTATGAAGCATAAGTCCTCTGCACTCAAACACACTCGCACCTATGCAAATAAGCAAATAAATGTTAAAGAATAAGTTTCAGTAGCTCTATTAGCCATCAGCCAATGTAAATCCATGCATTTGTTCATTTTCCAGGCATTCTATCTAGCCATCAGTTATAATTGATTCTGATTTACTGATTAAGGAATCTTCCCTTTACCAATAATACATTTTATGTCAGCACAAAATGAAGACCCTTGAAGTGTTCTGGTTTGGGAAGACTTAGCTTCTTCAATAATTTATATAGTTACTTTCCACTGACCCTTCCTTTTCATTTTTTACAAATCTGACTGTTCATCTAAGCTCCAAATTTATGCCTGTTCTTAAGAGTCTAGATCTCAGATCAGTATATCTGACATTAAAATTTTACTAACAACATTCATTTTCTACAGCGTTGCAACTATTGTTATATATTATTTTTTTTAACTAGTGATCTTACAGAACATAGTTTGTAACTAACAGAAGATGATGGCTTGGGACTTAAGGCAAACAAGTTCATTTCACTGCCCTCAGAAGGAATAGTGTTGAAGCATCACTCATGGATTTACTAATTAGTAATAGCCTTTAGCCTTCTATGATATAATGATGACAAAGTTCTGTAGGACCAGCTACCTGTAAGACTGAGGATTCTTTGAGCACAGAAATTTGAGGCTAGTCTGGATACTATAGTGAGACTTTTTATTTTTTATATAACAACAACAACAACAAAAACCTTTGTGCCTAATTTAATCATATAAAAATGCTCAGAGCATGTGCACAATATACTTATAACTATGTAGAATATTACATTGTTATAAAGAATTTATTATGGAAGTCTTGGTGATATGAAAGATTCTAAAATGAAAGTAATAATTTAGCAAAGATATGAATATATTTTTTAATTTGACATAATCACAAAATTGATTGAATACTTATATTCTGATTTCAAAACCTCAGAACTCAGTGGAAGAAATACACAAATACATAATTATAAGATCACAAAGAGTCCTAAGAAAAAAGTGAACAAAAATACTTGGCGCAAGAATATATGGTATGTCGATGTTAAGAGAATCTGGAATGTTTTTTAAAAAATAAAGGAATCATCATGGTCATAGTGTAGATTGAGGAAACAATTGAGTAAACAAAGTAATGATTTGTCGACCTCACCATTAAACTATTCTTTCAAATTTCATAGATTATTATGAGTTTGGATGTAAAAGACATACCACAGGCTCATGTACTGGGTCTTGGTTACCAGGTGAAAGGCTTTTGAAAGTGATTGGACCCCGAGGCCTCTTGGGAGACTTATACTATGATGGATTTACCGGCAGTGGGTAAAAGTAGTGACCAGTGCCTCATTTAAGGGAATAGATCACCAGAGACTCCTTCTTTGGAACTGTATTTTGTTCAGATAACTTCCTATCTTCCCTGTCTCTGCTCCCAAGTCCCCACAAAGTGAGTAACATCCATTTCACAGAACCACCACTATAATATTCTACCATGCCACCAGAATCACTGGACCCAATGACTGGACTAAAATCCATGAACTGAGTGCTAAAATAAATATTTCTTTCATTCCTTAAGTTTTTCTTATCAGATATTTGCTCATAGCGACACATAATCTGATGGAACTGGGGTCATTTCTGTGATGAAACCTGACCCTGTAAGTGGTTCTTAAGCCACTGGAGTTGGTTTGTGGGGGGAATCTGAAGTTTAGAACTATGAATCAGAGAAGACTTAAAACTACAAAGTCAGCTGAGTAGGTAAGGGAGGGGACCCATTTTTGTTTTGGTTGGTTTTGTTTCTTTCTATATTACAATGAAAATAAGGAGAAAATCCAGAGCAGAAAGTGTTTAAATTCAGCTGAGAAAAAATGTTAGGATTCAGGGAGGCAAAGCTCCAGGAGAATTTAATTCTGTTAATCTCATAGTAAAAACAAAAATATCAACCCACCAGATCCCCCAATGCTCCCAGAAACTAAACCACCAACCAAAGAGTATACATGGGATATCCATGGCTCCAGCTGGATATGTAGCAGAAGATTGCTTTATCTGGCATCACTGGGAGGGGAGCCCCTTGGTCTTGTGGAGGCTTGATGACCCAGGATAGGGGAACGATAGGCCACTGAGGCAGGAGTGGGTGGACGGGTGGGGGAGCACCACAATAAAGGCAGGAGGGAGGGAGGAGGGGATAGGGGGCTTGTAAAGGAGAAACCGGGAAGGGGGATAACATTTTAAATGCAAAAAAACAAAAATTTAAAGTTTAAAAATTAAAGAAAAGAAACCAAGTACCTTTTCATTGGAGGGCGAGGGTAAATAGGTAACTTGCTTGAACCCAGCTACGGTAAGTTTAAGGGTAGGAAGGGGCAAGCTCATTTAAAAGTCTTTCTCTTGAGAAGAATATGCTCTTTTTCACAGGGTGCTGAAGAGGCAGTTGTTTCACTGGACAGAGCTGCACAGGCCTGAAGTAGACAATGCAGTTGCGGTCAGGGACCCAGGTTACTGCTCCAACTGGCAGCATACCTTAACATGGTCCATGTGATACAGGTATTGCAGACACGGAAACATGCAAGATTTCTAGGGCTTATGGAGGATTCTACCTAAACTTTAAAGGAAAAGTCCGGGAGCAAAAGCAATGTTCGACAGGGCCAGAGTTTGAATGTAGCCACCATCATGGTGATCCAAAAGCTACAAGAGTGAGATTAAAGTACTATAAAGACCTTAGGCTACCACAGATATCAGGAACATGAAAGATGTCCAGTGAAAGGCTTCTAGAAGCGTGTAGAGCTGGCAGAAATTCCGTGTGGATTGAAAGTGGCAAGGTTAAAAGGATTAGACCGCTAAGCCAGATGGAACTCATGCATCTTGGATGTTGTGCATGGCTCTAAAGGGATGAACATCTGCCCTCTTGAGGTTTAATCTTTCTTTAGTCCTCTGTGCCCTTGCTACACAACTTTCCTCATTTTACAATTGGAAGTTCTCCTCTTTACCACTGCCACTAGTGTGTGTGTGTGTATGTGTATGTGTTACTTATATGTTTTCATGTGTGTGATATTTGTGTCAGTGTGAGATGTGTGCATGTATTTTTTGTGTGTGATGTATGTGTGTGTATGGTATTTACGTGGGTTTTTGCGTGTGACATTTGTGTGTTTCCTCTGGAATAGCAGCAAGGGTGCTTAACCACCAAGACGTCTCTCCAATATCGAGTATTGAGATTTTAAAGGGAGTCATGCAGACAAATTCAATGTATCTTGCAGAGATGTCTTTGAGCATTTGAGGATAAAAGGTAAGATTTATTATGAACTGTCTCTGACTGTCTCTTGTATTTAATATTTGGTCTCTAAGTGCTGAGCATTTGGGAGGAAGTAAAAACTTTTGGAGTTTGGCCTAACTGGAGGAATTGTGTCACTGGGAATACAACTTGTACCTGGCCCCTGGTTACTGTTCCTAATTCTCTCTGCCTTTCTTTTGCTGTGATATGAGCTGCCTTATCTGTGCTCACCACCACAATAGACCCAGATGATGCTCTAAATAACTATTTCCTCCTAGTAAATTTGTTTCTGCCATTCATCACTTCATACTTATAAAAAACATATCTTATACACTGATCCACGGCTAAAGTTAGAGAGGTAAGAGGAACATCCCATCTAAGGGGAATTCTCAACTAGACAGGGAAGAAAGACACAGAGAGTAGTCACTGTGAACAGTTATATGACAGGAGGGGAGGTGCCCAGGGAGCTGTCTCCTGCGGTACCTTTCCAGAACCTCCTAGTGATTGAGCGTTAAGAAATCATGATATCTGGGAATGACTATCTTTCTGAGCATCAGACATTTTATAGCAACTTCTAGAAGTGAGCAAGCAGATTTTGAAATAAACTAGCTTTGAGGTGATGCGAGCAGAATATAAAAGAAGGAAGATGTGGCTGTTCAGAGATGATGGGAATTGAAAGTAGGTTTTAGTTAAGTGGAGATTTCCAAGCACCAGGATGGCATTGCTGTTTTAAAATAATGTGTAGATTTCGGAATGTGAACCAACAGGGCGTGTGCTGGAGCCTCGTAAGATGTGGATCCAGAGAAGCAGGAAGGATCTGATCTGCACATAATGCTGTATACCTTTTCTTGATAGCAACAACAATCTTTTAAAAGGCAAGGGAGAAGTTGCCTTTGCTGGAGCAAGTCTTCGATCCAGCACTGGGAAGGCTGGGAGAGGGGATTGTGAGTCTCAGGTTTCCATGGGCTACTCTGGGAGACTCTGCATCCTAATAAAAGGTGTATTTAATAGTTGAGTAATCTTCATTGTGTAAATGTACTACATTTTCTCTATCTGTTCTTTGGTTGAGTGACATCTAGGTTGTTTCCAGTTTCTGGCTATTATGAACAAGTGTTCTTGTGGTATAGTGGAGCATCTCTTGGGTGTATGCCCAGGAATGGTATAGCTGATTCTCAAGGGAGATCTATTTCGAATTTTCTGAGAAGCCACCAAATTCATTTCCAACGTGGTTGTACAAGTTTATGCTCCCACAACTAAAGGAGGAATGTTCTTTTTGCTCCACATCTTTACCAGTAAGGGTAAAAGATGGAGCAGAACTTGAGGGAAGGGCCAACCCAATGACTGATCAAGCTTGCAACCTGTGCCATGAGAGGGAGTCCACACCCTTGCACTATTAAGATATTCTACTATACTTTCAGAAAGGTGCCTAGCACAACTGTCATCCTGGAAGCTTCACGCAGCAACTGACGGAAGCAGATACAGAGACCCACAGTCAAACAGGCAGAGCTTGGGGAATCTTGTGGAAGAGGGAGAGTAAGGATTGAAGGTATCAGATGGGTCAAGGACACAAGAAAACCTACAGAATCAGCTAACTTGAGCCTACAGCAGCTCATAGAGACTAAACTGCCAACCAGAAAGCTTGCATGGGAAGGATGTCTGTGCATAAGTAGCAGTTGTACAGCTGGGTCTTCCCCTGGGACTTCTAAAGCAGAGCGGGTGCTGTCTGACTCCATTGCCTGCCTTTGGATCACTTTCCTCTAACTGGTCTGACCTGTCTAGCCTCAACAGAAGATACCCCTAATCTTACTTCAACTTGATGTCAAGGTTGGTTTCAATTCATGGGGGCCCTGCCCTTTTCTGAGGAAAAGAGGAGGGGTAGACGTGGAAGGGAGGTGAGGTGAGAAAGAGGGACTTCGAGAGAGGAGGGAGGGGAAGCTGGGATTGGAATGTAAAGTAAATAACCAATTAAAAATAGAACTCGTAAAGCAACAGAATGACTGTTAGAGTATTTTCACCCACCAATACCCTTTATTTTCCCTGTTTAAATTCTGTAGTGTTGATATTTCACTAAAGTGGAGTGAGGGAGCCATGGGGTCATAACTTCTATTATAAAAACTTGTTTGGGATTCTATTTCGAGTTTTACAGTTTTTTGGTTTCATCTCTATAAATAAAATTTAGTTTAGTGCACCTTACTTAGTCTGTGGCAAGAAAGCAAGCAAACAGGCAATAAAGCCAAACCCAAGGCTCTGAGTTCCTCTGTGCGGCCTCCACCAATCCCGAGTCAGGGACTGGAGTTAAGTTACAAGGCCAGAAATCTGCTTGTGTTTTGTTTAGTGGTCTATGAAAACAAAATGTCCGATGGAATGTAAGTTTTGTATGTCACATGTGAGACCTGTGTGAAGTGAGTGGGTGGTAAGATTGCTAACCTATGCCCCCACTGTTCATGACTCTTACAATGTCAAGCACAAAGGAAAGCCAAGGTCTGAGGTTAACCTGTGATATTTGCAGCTTCTCCTCTTAGTTAAGGGACTCTTCCGGAGCCTCCATTTACTCGTTTATAAAATGAGGGGCTGTTCAAGATGACATCCATGATTCCTTCCAGTTTAGGTAATAATACACGGTAGAATCCTATATTGTAAAGTGGTCCTATAATTTCATCATATGAAGTAAGACCTGGGTTTGGATGTTTGTTCTAATTCATTACTCAAGAAGAGGTCATGGATTTGAAATGAGGAGATGGTAGGGACACAGGAAGAGGTGGAAGGATAAAAATCCAATGTACTTCCAGATATGAATCCCAAAATAAATTTGAAAACTGGAGTAAAGGTATGAGCAAATGCTTCCAATATGGCTATTGTGATAGACAACAAGTTAATATTAATTCCAAGGAAATATTACATATGAGTGGCAATCTAATGTAGTTATAAGAAGATAACGACTGAGACGAGGGAAGAGGGTCTCAACTTCCTGGACCAGAAAAAATGGAAAAGATGAGTCTCTAGTGGCAGAAGTTCTTCTGGGAGGAAGGAAGGGAGGAAGGAAGGAAAGAAGGAAGGAAGGAAGGAGAGAAGGAAGGAAGGAAGAAAGGAAGGAGGGAAAGAAGGAAGAAAGGGAGGAAGGAAGGAAGGAAGACCACATATACTGCTTTTACATCACATATAAGGCAGGATATAAAATATAATCACAGTTTCCATATTTCATGAGTAACGTTGTATTGCCAAGGGCAAACTAGTTGAAACTTATTTAACTGATTTAGTCAAGGAATAAAGCAGCTTGCTTCATAGTTTCACCAGAACTCTTTGTGGAATTAGAATGATAATCCACATGTCATTCTTTCCAGGCCCTAATTCCTTCCACTCAATGGTCAGTGTGGAGAATGCACTGAATGCTGGCTGAGGATCTCAGTGAGTCAGAAATGTGGGCAGGTCGCAGAGGAAGTGGAAGCCTGTGTGTGAGCAGCCTTGGTTTTGAGTAGGCTCTGGTTTTCCTGGGCAGGCTTCCACCTCCCTGACTCATGGGCCTGACTATGCTCTCTTCTGATTCTGTTTCCCTGTAGCTCTTTCAGGTTGAAAAAAGATGACTAGTTAAATAGTCCCTGTTGCCCTTATCAGCAAAATAATGATGCATTTCCAAGTAGATCTTTTCCCTAACAAAAAAACAAATTAAATGCAAACATCTATTTATTTCAGTTGAGTATGACTTAACAGTGGGAGATTTAAGAACTGCGGTATAATTGGCATAGTGGGGCATCCCGATAGTGCTGACACTTGGGAGGAGGATATAGGACTAGTAGCAGTTTAAGGTCCATCTCAGCTACATTGTGAGTTTAAGGTCAGACAGGACTAAGTGAGATCTGTCTCATAACAACAAAACTATGTCAGCGAGATGACCCAGTGGTAAAGGTACTTGCTGTTAAACTTACTGAGCTAAGTTCAGTCCTCACGTGGGAAGGAAGGCATTCACTCTAGCAAGTTGTCCTCTGACTCAGAGGCCATACACAGGCCATATTACAAACTCCCTCACTACATACATACATATATAAAAATCATAGAAACAACAGTGAAGGAGAACAGAAGCACACGGGACATGTACTTTCACTTATTCGAGGCATTGGTAAAGAACTACTTGACTGTTTTTTTTTAATTGCTTATTTCAAATTTCAGTTACACAGGGTTATTATTGCCAATGATCAAACCTAACAATTGTCAAAAGTTTCACTTCTCATATTACCATTAAATACAGTTTAAGAAATCAAAGGTATATACTTTACTAAAGTCAAGTGTCCAGAATCCCAGTTCAATGATACATTCTATCAGCATGCCTTCCATTTTGAAAGTCAAATATATGCCAAAAAAATGGTTTGAACATGGAGTCACTGCATGATATTCTCCCTAGAATTCTTATACTCAGTATGTCTGATCTGACAATAACAAAAATCTGAAGAGATCCTGAGCACAAATTTACCTATCCAGCCCTAAAGTTCCATACTAACCAGTAACTCTCTCGTAAATAGTACACTACCCAGAACATGGAGTCAACTTATTCATGTATGCAATGTGTATGTACTGAAACATGGCATTAAAGAGACCTAGTTGCACAATTCCTATTTCCTTGGCATTCAGAACAAATCACCTCAATGTATGGGCTTCTGTAATTACACAATCCCTGTTCTTGGCATTGTTGGGCACTTGCATGTTCAATCCAAATAAAATATCTTTGCTATTTATTTATTTATTTTACAATTTATTATGGGGGGATTTCAGGTTATGGCTAAGTTTGTATATGTAACGTATAATTATGTGTATATATACACATATATATCATATATGCATATGCATCATATATATATCATATATATATATACACATATATATATATATATTCTTAGAGTCATGGATTTGCTCCTCAATCTACTCTTCCTCCTGCTCAGACTTGTTTAGTAGATTAAGCACACCATCAGTGGTTAGAATCTTCAAGTTTTAGTTTTTCTTCTACCTAGCTTCCTGTGGCTTTTGGACCTCTACTCCATTTATTTTAGCAGCTCATGTCCTGCCCTTTTGCTTCATCTCTCACTCTGGATTCAAGGTAGCCTCATGTTTCCTCTGTATCTTCGATCTCACCCCTAATTGCTGTCTGTGCCTTCTGCTTGTCTCCAAAGCCATTTTTCTCTTTTTCTTTTGCATATTTTCCTTGGCTGATTACATCAACCCATGATGCCTCCCAGTCTTCCACTTTAGTCATCTTTCCTGAGTTCAACTTATCTTTTTTTTATTGGGTTTTTTTAAAATTTACATTTCAAATGTTATTCCCTTTCCCAGTTTCCCGGACATAAGCCCCCTATTCCAAACCCCTCCCCTTGTTCTATAAGGGTGTTCCCCTCCCCATCCACCCTGCTTTCCAGACTACCAACATTCCCCTACACTGGGGGTCCAGCCTTGGCAGGACCAAGGGCTTCTCTTTCCTTTGGTGCTCAACAAGGCTATCCTCTGCTACATATGCAGTTGGAGCCATGGGTCAGTCCATATATAATCTTTGGGTAGTGGTTTAGTCCCTGGGAGCTCTTGTTGGTTGACATTGCTGTTCTTATGGGGTTGCAAGCCCCTTCAGCTCTTTTAATACTTTTTCTATTTCCTCCAATTGGGATCCTGTTTTCAGTTCAGTGGTTTGCTGCTAGCATTCGCCTTGCCTCTGTATTTGACATACTTTGGCTGTGTCTCTCAGGAGACATCTATATCCAGTTCCTGTCAGCATACACTTCTTAGCTTCATCAATCTTTTCTAGTCTTGGTGAATATATATATATATATATATATATATATATATATATATATATATATATATATATGGCACATGTGGGGCCGGCTCTGCATGGCCATTCCTTCAGTCGCAGCTCCAAACTCTGCCTCCATCTCTCCTCCTATGAATATTTTTGTTCCCCTTTTACATCCTTCTTCTTGACCTTCATGTGGTCTGTGGATTGTATCTTGGGTAATTCGAGCTTTTGGGCTAATATCCACTTATCAGTGAGTGCATACCATGTGTGTTTTTCTGTGATTGAATTACCTCACTCAGGATGATATTTTCTAGTTCAATCCATTTGCCTATAAATTTCATGAAGTCAGTGTTTTTGATAGCTGTGTAGTACTCCATTTTGTAGATGTACCACATTTTCTGTATCCATTCCTCTATTAAAGGGCATGTCGGTTCTTAAATTGCTGATAGCTGTTTGTTACAAACTCATTCCTCAATAACATGATGTACTCATTTTTCTTCTTGGTTGAATAATAATCACTCCAAGCAAACTCTTTCCTTTCTTTTGTGTTTACCAAATCTACATCAGAGTTGAGCCAATCTCAGCCTTTCCCATAGAGCCATAGTTAATGATTTCTAGGTATATTAATCATGTCTACATGTACTCCTAAATCATTTGTAGAAACATATTTTAATTATTTGTTTGTATATGTGTATGCATGTATATTTATTTTCTCATTGTATTTGATGTAAAATATCGAATGTATTTTTATTACTCTAGTTTGCTAAGTGTCTAACCTGTACTTGATATACTTTCTGCTTATTGGCATCCTTTTTTCTTCCTCCCTTTTCCTCCTTCTTCCTTCCTTTCCCTTTTATCTCCTTTCTTTTCTTTGCTAGAAGACAATAATATCTAGAAACACCAAGCTAATATAGATAAATCTTGTGATAGTCATACTCTAAACTAGGTCATTGGTGAGTAAAACGTCTATCCGTCACAGAGGAGAAAAACCAAAGATACATCATTGGGCTTTTTGAAGTTAATATTCATTATTGGCAGATTACAATGGTAATAAATAAAAAGAAAATAAATAAAATATATTTCAGAGAGCAGAAACATAAGCTCACAGATATAAATCATAGATTAAGAAAAAACTTGCTGACTAGACGAGGTACTCCCAGAAGAGAAAAAGAGAAGGACTAAGGGCAGCAAGGTATTAATACAAACCATCATAGGAGATGTATATTAGTTGGGGTTTTTCAGAAATACAGAGTCAATAAAGAAAGAGAAGTAATAGACCAATTGAAATCAGAGAAAGAGAGAGAGAAGGACAGACAGACAGAGACAGAGACAGACAGAGATAGATCGACTGAAAATTTGCCCCTAATTATAAGAGTGAGCTTCTCTAAGATCTACAGATTGACCTGGTAGCCTGAGACATAGCAGAGCCAATGACTCTAGTCCAAACCCTATGTCTACAGAAGAAGGAGAGCTGGGATCATAGCTACTGTCTCGCTCCCTCCATCTATAGACTTGTTGATGTTTTGATTTTAGACCAAAGGTAGCAATATAGCCCATATCTTAGTACACTACCAGTCACAAAAAATCTACTCATACTCTGGAGAGTGTGTGTCATATTTGGGGGCTATGGTCAACATTGTCATTTTATTCAGGCTAACAATAGACCAGATGAGATTCTTACAATCACGGTGGACAATCTGCTTTACCCAGTCTACCAATGCAAATGTTAACTTAATCCATATCAATCTCACAAAACTCCTCCACACCCTACAGTGATTTATTACAAAGTAAACAGGCACACCATAACCGAGTCAGCCTGACATATAAAATTAACCATAGCACAACATACAGAGACAATGATACAAAATGTTTGCCACAACACTAATCAAATATTTTCCATAAAATATTTTTTAAAAAGATACCACGAGCTTTATGTGAGTTTGAGATAAGTGAACTGGGGTATTACTGGGGGGTCATGCGTACTGACGAGGACACATAAAGATGAAAAGCATGAATGGCTCCTGCCCCAGCAAAGGTCCACCCCATGAGTACGTCCTAGGGTATAGAGAGGGAACAGTTAAATGCTCGCCATACCACTCCCCTTCCACCAAATCTAATGTGTTTTAAGGTTGTTCTCTTCTCTCTCTTTCCTTTTCGAGTTCAGAACTGACTAAAACACCATTTCTATCTGTACACTGTGGAAAAACTTTAGAAAGAGAGATAAAATAGACTCACTTCTAGATAAGTAGAAGTTTAGGTCATGTACCAATGATCTAAGGAGACATTTGAGGCCTGGGATTGTCCTTGGTGCACAGCAGCCAACAGTTCTGGCAAATTCACTGTGGGAAGATAAGGAGCAAGAGGGCAAGAGGTAGCTATGGAAGGAGCCAAGAGGATGAGTTGTAATTTGAGCCCCGTAGAATAGTAATTGTAAGTCAGGAGGATCCATAATTAACGAGTGAATCTAGCGATCCAGTAGAGATACTGAATATGCCAGTCTCCCAATCCTGAAAAGCAGCAGAAGCCAAAATGTTGGTAAAGAAAGAGGAAGAACCAGGAGCAAGTTAGGGAAGGTAACCCAAGACTCTTCAAATAAAGACTTGTCTTCTAGACTTGATGAGGTAGTTCCGACAAGTCCTTTTATTGTTAGTTGAAATATCTAAGGCAAAAGGTGCATCTACCATTTTGCTGAGCATCATAACTTACTAACACAGCATAATGTAGACAGAGCATCCTTGGCTTAGCTTGGTGATCCGGTGACTAGCTGGGCATGAGCACTGTAATGTTGGTACGCAGCCTGGGTGCAGAACACAGCACCGCTTGTGCTAGCCCAGGTCAAATCAGCTCAAAATATGGAATCCAGTTTGCACCCCACTGTAAGGTCACTGTGATCAGTCACACTGTAACATCTTGACTATTATATGATTATATGAATCATATATTATATTATATGATTATATGATTAGGAATGATCTTTATCAGCTTCCTAAGCTTGGTTGTAGGATGTCAATTTAAAGCTTAAAGTTTGAGGGCAAAGAAGAGTTAAGTTTCTAATTAGCAGGAAGGATCTGAAGAATGCTACTCTGTCTATTTGTTATTGGGTAACTCTTTTCCTCTTCTTAATTTTTATATCTTGTACCAAGGCTAGAACCCAGGGCTTTGTATAAGGTATGTAAGCCCTCTGTCCCTGACTTACATTTTCTGTCCTTGTCTAGTGTCTAAACCCTTTAGTGGCTCTCAGGGATAAGATCATATCAACTCTAGCCTAAAGCTTAGAATCTTCTCTTAACACAAAGTGAGCCTAATCTTATAAATGAGCTTGCCAGTTCCCTACTGTCTAAGTGTGTGCCTTGAACATGCCCGAGAACTATTGCTCCTTAATTTTGTACTTTGTCCCTTTATTTATAGGCTCTAGCAAAGGATGTTACTTGTATTCCCGCACACAAGTTTTCAGTGTGAATAAAACAGTTAGTCATCCACTGTCACAAGCAGAAACTCTCTTGGCATGCTTGAAATTCCCCAGCGTTTAGATAAGGTTAGATGAGCTAAGAATTTATCAGCTGAGCAGAAAGCATTGCATTGTGAGGTGGGCATGCGGGGCTGTGGTAAGTGCACAGCCACCCAGTCTAGTAGTGTGTCTCTTGACAATGTCAGTGCGTCTTTGCCCACTATGAATTATAGACAAAGCAGTCACCATTTCATGGTCCTCCGCTGTAGCTCAGAAGACAAAATCTCCAAGTGGAGGTAGGGTCCAAAATGGAGTCTGTCCAATTTTCTCTTGCAGCTCCCATCTTCTGCCAAGGTTAACCCTAGAAGTTCCAATTTCTTTCCCCAAGATGAATCACAGGAACTAGGGTCCATTTTCCTGAAACCTGCCACAAAACGTGAATATATTGATCTAAACCTCCATCCCTTTTCAGAGTTGGCTGTAACTTCTCTGACCTACCTTGCTTGATTTCAATTTACATGACAGCAATTCTGGGAACTGTCCTTCCCTTCATACTCAAAAGGAAGACTAGCTGCAAAGGAAGGTCTGAAAGGAACGGTAATAGACATGTGGCTTACCTGCCAATATTTTATTGCTTGATTATATCTTTGATCTTATCATATTTCTATGTGAACTTGAATGGGTGTTAGGGGGCTATGTATCATGTATGTGAGGTTTGTATAAGTAGCCCGGAAGACAGGAGAATATTCTAAAAGACTCTCCAGGCTATCACACTACTGAAAGAGAAAAAGAAAAAAGAAAAAGAGGAAGGAAAGAAGAAAGAGATATAAGAATTTCCCCCAGGAAGACCACGTTGGGAGAAGGAAAAGGTGGAAACCTGAAAGGGAACATTTCTCACAGGAAGAGATTTCATGGTTCTAATGGTTTGTCAGGCTGCCTTACAGGGGTGAGACTGAACCTCACACAGAGACAGGTCAGTAGTGGCCAGGACCACACCTTAACAGGGACGGTTTAGATGTGCATGTCCCTCGCCTCTCTAAGCCAACATTTTACTCCAAGACCAGAAAGAAGGATTTAAAGAAATCCCTCGGTCTTTTGTGCCTCTCCCCAAAATGGTCACACTGAATAAATAAATTTCTGTTTTCTACTATTAGTTTGTTTTAATTGACTTCTCAAGGATATGTGACCAAACTTGACTGCTTGCAGCTGTAAATTACTGTGAACGCAAGTTTAGTACCAGACGTACACAGGGGTGTGTGTGTGTGTGTGTGTGTGTGTGTGTGTGTGTGTGTGTGCATGTGTGTGTATGTGTGTAGGGGGCATTGTGCGTGTGCATAGGAAAAAAGAAAACACTAAAGAGTCAATTCCCTCCTTGTGCCCTGTCTCTTGCTTCTGCTCTCCCACTCAGCCCACAAGTTTACAGAAAATCCCCTGTCTTCATCTACCATCTCACCACGAGAATACTGAGATCATACGTGTGCACCACTGCATCTAGCTGGCTTACATGGGTTCTGGATCTCAGGCTCAGGTTAGCAGCTTGTTCATCAAGTTCCTTTACTTACTGAAGCCATTTGCCAAGTAGCCTCGAACGAACTATGGGAGAGAAGAAATTAATTATTCTACAGTTACATTTTTGTTAACTGTGTTGACAACTCATTAAGTTATTTTATGTATAGATATGGATCAAGTACATATACACATATACATCATATACATACACACATGTCCACATATATACATATACATACAATATATGACACACACAAATAAAACAAAGTACTGTAACTCTCCTGGCAAGAAGCAAGGTATTTCTTTTTTTAATTTAATATTATTTTTAACTTATTCAGTTTATATACTGTTCACTGCCCCCTCCCAATCACCCCCTCCTACAATCACCCCTCCACTTCCCTTTCTTTTCAGAGTAGGTAGGGGTCCCTCTGGGTATCCTCCCAACCCCTGGACTTCAACTCTTCATGACTAGGAGCTTCCTCTCCCACTGAGACTTGACAAGGCAGCCCAGCTAGTAGAACATAGCCCACATACAGGCAACATTTTTGAGATAGCCCGACTACAGTTGTTTGGAAATCACACGAAAACTAAGCTGCACACCTGCTACATAGGTGCAGGGAGGTCTAGGTCCAGGCTTTGTATATTAGGTTAGAAGAGAGACATTTTTGTGCCTGTATTTGAGTATTGGACTATTGAAAATTTGCTCTCAAGGAACTGGAATTTCTCACCCCGGTGAGCTAAAAGACTGGAGTCCCAGGGCAAGCTACAGAAGAAATTATTTTGCAGAAATAGATTACATATACTACTAACAATGTTTTATATCATTACAGGAGAAACTGGAGATAATTCAACAAGGGGTCTCAATGGTAGGGAGACAGACACTGGACGTCTTTGTTCCTCACACTGTTGCGGTCACATTGAAGAAATTCCTCTTCTACCTTTTCAGCACCACTTGTCTGTTTAGTGTGCCTGCTGCAGGTAGCCAAGCCTGCGTGTTTGACCGCCAGAGACCTGACTTTGACCTAACAGCTTTGATCACAGTTGAAGCATGTAAACCACAGTAGCTATAATTCGATGGCTATTTATTGCATTTTGTATACTACATAGACCATCTCTAAATACTAATTATTTTCCATCATTTCATGAAACAGTTCATAATTTGTATTTTGCAGGCAGGGAGGCCCCATGGGACATACTTAATAGCTTGCCGAAGGCTTGACATTATTAATGAGCATGGCCTGAACTCGGATTGCTGTGACTCTGCAGTTAGACCTATAAACCAATGATTTATTTTGCCATTAGTTATAGCCAGCACATGTTTTCTTCAACAGCAGTAACTGATTACGATTGTGTAGATGTTCCCGCCAAACGCTAGGCATGAAAAAGGGTGAGACTATTCCAAGGGTTCATACCCCTGTTTTCCTGCATACAGAAGTGTCTTGTGACACCGAGGAAACATGAGTCAGCACAGAAACATCTTGTTAGGCTCAACGGAAAATGCGAGGCTGCTTCCACCTGCAGACTGAAAGGCCAACTGCAGTGTTTGCAGTTTCGCAATTATGTCCTTTTACAGAGCCAGTGTGGGAGTGACTACGGGTATCAGCAGGTGTCTCCAACACCTCAGCCAGGATTTGTGTCAGCATTGAGTCATGAGACACAGGGAGAGTAGTGAATACCCTAGTGACTGTCTTAGTGATGTCATAGGCCATCTGGCTCTGGAGCAAAGGTGACAAGGTTGCTTCCACAGTTTAGGGGATTGGATATTTTAGAAGAAAATCAATACTGCTTTACCTGTCAAATGTGGGAGCGTGCAAGCTTATAGAAAATTATATATATATATATATATATATATATCTTTTGAGGGATTACTATGTGTCAGGCAGAGCTCTTAGCGTGTGGGCTGCACTAGAAACCAAAACCAAGATGTCTATCATCACGCAGCTTGACTAGATAAAAAATTTGAAAATATTTTGTAAATATCACTCACATACTCCCATAATGGTATTATGCTTCACGTTTATTATTTTATAGTTCTTACTGGTGTCCCTGGTCCCCTTAGAGACAGAGTATTAGAAATCAAGGTGGTGGCTCACACATTTAATTACATCACTTTGCCAGATCTCTGTGACTTCTAGGCTGGCTTCAGGATCTTAAGACAGCCAGGAATATGGAGAAATACCTTGCCTCAAAAATAGATAGATAGGTAGGTAGATAGATAGATAGATAGATAGATAGATAGATAGAGGGATGGATGGATAGATAGATAGATAGATAGATAGAGGGATGGATGGATAGATAGATAGATAGATAGATAGATAGATAGATAGATAGATAGATAGATAGATGATAGAAAGATAGATAGATAAATAGATGATAGATAGATAGATAGATAGATAGATAGATAGATAGACAGACAGACATACACACACACACACACACACACACACACACACACACACACACACAGAGTCAGGACTGATGTCAGTTGCCTAGATGGAGCACCTTGCTTTCTCTCAGTGCTGTGTGTACTTTACCTTCTCACCAAAAGGCACACTTCTCAAGGACTGAGAGAAAGTCTTCAATTTTCATTCTTTCTTTCTTTCCTCCAAACCTGGTGTCACGCTTTGCACAGTCAGCTGTCCTGAAGTGTGTGCTGGGAGGAAGATGTACCTAACTGTGTTCAAGCTGCCAACACTCCATGATGGACGGTGGAGAAGAGCCAGATGACATAGACCCATGATTCCTTGCATCTTCGCCCTCCGAGGTCCCTGCGCCCTCCGTGGTCCCTGCTCCCTCACAGCTGCCTCTCCCTCAGAAGCACACTCACATTCCACCGATGAAATCTACATCATTTCGGTGAGGTCAATCTTGAGCCCTGTCCTACTGTCTTCTAACCCACAGAACTTAACATTGAAGCGTGACTATTTTATTTCCGTTCTTAAAAATGATAAACTTCAATCCAGAGTCAGCTGTACAATTGTCTGAATAACTCTCCGCCCCCAACCACACACAAGTCCAGTGAATAATTAAAATAAAGTATATATTACACTCTAGACTTTTCTTGTAGAAGGCGGCTTGATTTCCAAAAATATGATCTACGTATGATATATAATTATATATGTGCATATAGGAATGCTCAATTTTTTTAAACTTCCTCCTTTCTTTTAGGATGTGATATTTGACTTTGAGACCTGCTAATGGCATCAGTTAGGAAAAAAGATTAAGACCAATGATGTGGTACTGATCTCCCCTCTCCTGCTGCTCCATTTAGAATCTGCGGTTCCAGCTCTGAAATGGCGTGTGGCAGTTACTCTGCTCCTGCGTGGGGTGCTTCTCCGAACCAGTCTCTAAAAGCGTGAAGAATTTATATTAAACACAGATAAAACATACATTCCGGGCACCCACTTCCAATTTCCTGAATCCGGGTCTCTGAGTATGGTGCTTCCTGGTCTGTATTTACAGCCGCTGGCCCTGGAGATTCCAGTGTTCACTGAGGCTGAAGAACTCCTGCCCCAGGGAATGCAGTCAGCAGGAGAAATACCTTGGGAAAGGTCCCCGGGCGGGAAGCTAGGAGCTGAAGCCAGGCCTTTCCCGTACTGGGCATGCATTTTTGGAATTAGTTTGTTCCCTCAGATCAGCGGAGCATGAGCATTCAAGATTTTGGGGCACAAGGAAAGATTCACTTGTGACTCACCAAAGCTGCATGGTGTGTTGTGTTGCATAACAGGCAATCCCTTCCTGTTCAGCTGCTAAATGGAATAAGCCAAAGAAACGGCATGCAATGCGTGGAGTAAACGGCAGCCATGATGCACTTATGAATGAGCGGAAGCTGCCACACACGTCCTCTTTAGGACAGCGTACTACATTGTTAGGCTTTTCCAGCCAGCTTTGCATTTAAATTTAAATGTTATAAAACAGAGTAAAATGAATTAAATTAGAAATAATAATGTTTCATATTGGGTTTATCATTTCCTATATCCTTTCTGTCTTTCTTTTCCCTTTTCATTGAAAATAGCCTTTTTTTCATGCACTATATTCTGGCTATGGTTGCCCCTCTTCTAAATATTCTCAGATCGTCCCCACTTTCCAAGCCACCTAAAATCATATCCTTTCTTGATCTGTCTCATTAGGAAACGAAAAAAAAAGCATCTGAAAGAAACAAATAATAAAATAAGGTAAAATTAAAGTAAACTTGAATAAGACAAAGCAAGCAAACTGAATCTTGTGCTTTTTTTTTTTTTTGGCTCTTTGGTTTTCTTTCTATTTGTCTCTTTTTTTATTTTTGGTTTTGTTAAAAAAAAACTTTTCAGACAGAATCTCACATGTCCCAGGCTGCCATCCAACTGACTAAGTAGTAAGGATGACCTTGAACTTCTTATCTTCCTGCCTGGATCTCCTACACCTTGCCCCGGCAGGTGTGTGTCACAGCGAGAGGTTTATGAGGTGCTGGGGAGGGAACCCAGAGTTCTGTGTGTATTGAGCAAGCGCTGTGCCCACTGGGCTGTAGCCCTAGACCTATCTTAACATATTCTTGAAGGCCTTTCTTTTTAATCAATTCTTGTTTTAACTCGTTAGCCTTTCACTTTGGTTTTTATGGAAACAACATTATTAATGACAAGTAAGGTAATCCAGCCGTGAGGTGTTTTTCCAATATTTTGGCCTCTCAATTATTGATTCTGTTTACATGATCTATTGGGAATCGTTCTCCACCCTCCCTTCACTTCTTCTCTCCCAGTCTCCTTTTCTGTTGCGTCATAACAATGCAAAATACAGTTTCACTGTCGTAACTCAGAGTGGAACGAAAATGTTTCTAAGGTATTTAAAAAAAAAAAAAAAAACCTAATGGCGACAGACCACTTAAAACCATAAAGGCTACTCACTCAGACACAGGTAAAACTCCACTTGTGCATACCTTAACAGAATGCTTCTCAAAAAAATCAAACAGACATTAGTCCTCCGTGGTGCTTCAGTAAACACATTTTCTAACATCGATGCATGAGATGAAAAAGGAAGTTTTGTCGCTGTTGCTATCAATTGCTGTTCTTTTACGGTCTTTTCATCTGAATTGTAAAAGACAGAAACACTGTAAACTGCCTCTCACGGGTGTGTGTGTTTTGCCTGGGTATGTGTCTGTGTATCATGTGTACGTCTGGTGTTGAAGACAGTCAGAATTGGGCATCACATCACCTGGGACTGGAATTACAAATGATTATGTAGTTGCTGGGAATTGAATCTCTATCCTCTGGAATACCAGCCATTGCTCATTCCCTCTGAGCCATCTCTCTAGCCACCTAAAACAATTATTTACTCTTTAATATACTGCATATGACTGTGTACTTTAAAAAAAAAAACAAAACAAAACAGGTAGTCCTAGCTGGCCTACAACTCACAAAGATCTACCTACTTCTATTCCTGCCTCCTCTTTGCTGGGATTAAAGGTATGCGCCACCAAAACCAGCCCCGACAGTCATTTTCCCTCCGAACTTATAAATACAAGGCCAGTTATAAACCTGTTATTGGTCCAAGTAATTTTGGGAGGGAGCCCAATATTTCTCTAGGGTATTTATAAATCAGTATTTACCCCTTAATATTTCAAAGAGTAGGGCTGGAAATGTGGCTCAAGTGGAGACAAAACATGACTGAGAATGAGAACAGGAGAGGATGTTTGTAAAATAGCTTTTAGTGGTATTGTTGATATTGTCTTTCCATTCTGAAAACCAAAGCTTCGAACAGGCAGATTTAAAACATCCCTAAGGAACAGATTAATGAAGGAAAAGAAAGTGTGTATTCATTACAGTAACTTTATCATTGCAAATATGTATGTCAGTCAAGAAGATTTAAATTTTAAAAAGAAAAATTCCTCAATTATGAGGGGGAAAAGTCAAATCGATTTAATTTAAGATCTAGGCACTAGCAGTTACAGCTTATCAGCAAGCGCTTACTTCATAAAAGCCAGGCCCTGGGTTTAATTTCCAGTACCTGATAGCATTTAGAGAACTTAGTAATACTAAGTAATATGTCTAACACTACAGACTGTCTTCATTCTCAAGGGAAAATAATTTAACAGATGTCACAGGACATGGAGGGTGGCTTAGGAGGTAAGAGCAGTTGCAGGGCAAGTCTGACTGCCTGAGTTCCACCCATAAGGAGTCCATGGTTGAAGGGCAGAACTGACTCCTGAAAATCATTTACTAACGCACACACACACACACACACACACACACATACACACACAAACACACACACACACACCATAACACACACAATCACACAAATGTACACACACATATACATACTCACATACATAATCACACAAACATATACATACTACACACACACTCAAACATAAACATACACACATTTACACACAACAAACAATACACACATATGCACACATATACAAACCCAACCACACACAATACCCATGCACACATATGCACACACTTATACATATATACACATACACATACCACATGTACATGAATACACACAACACAGACACAGACACCACACACATACACACATAACATACACATACACCATGCATATGCACACAACAAACAAGACACAGTACACACCTTCACACACATATACACAAACAGAATCACAAACAACACCCATACACATATATACATATACTCAAACATATTCATACATACACACACCACATATATATGCATACATACAGCACAGATACAGACACCACACACACCAGACACATATACCACACACATATACATATAACAGACACATATACAAACAGAATCACACACAGGTACAGACTCCACACACACCAGATACATATACCACACACATACGCACACAACAGACACATATACAAACAGAATCACACACACATACACACATGCACACACTCAAATATATATATATATATATATATACATAATACAGACAACACACACAAACATATATACTCACATACATACATAATAAATGATACACACAGAGACACATACAACACACATACATATACACACATACAAATACACTCAAAGATATATGTACACTCACATCACACACCACACAGGCACACATACATATACACATATATACACATTCAAACATATACATACAGACACAGACACCACACCAGCACACATACAGACAGAATCATACATGTACACATATATACACATTCAAACATATACATAGAGACACAGATACCACACATAGACAAACACAATAACAACACACACAGAGACACATATAATACACACTCAAACATATACATACACACACCACACACACAGACACACACAGAGCCACATACACATACAAATTCATATATACATACACACAGATACACATAATTCAGACACATACAAGCACACAACACAGAGACATTATACACACACACACACAAACCACATACACACTCATACACACATACACAATAAACAACACACAGAGACACACAAACACACACAGAGGGGTACCCACACATATACACAAACACTACACACACAAACGCCATACACATACATACACAACATACAACACACACAGGCATATAAATACACACACAACACAGACACATGTGCACTCACACAAACTAGTAAAAGTAAAATATTTGAAAGAAAATTTGAGATAACAATTTCAAGTGCTCAGTAACCTTAACACCATATATACCATCCACAGTGATTAAATCTGAGTAGCACAAGTCCTAGACTAGTATTCACCATTTTTCTGTGACAAGAACACTAATACATCTTATTTCTAGCGATTTTGAAAGAAATTTTATTATAGCTGTAGTCACTCTGCTGTACAATGCCAGAATTTATTCCAACTGCTTGTAGCCTTGTCTTAAACTCTTCCAACCTCCCCTGTTGTGTTTCCAGGCTTGGATAACCACCAATCTACTTTTTTGGATCCCACAAACAAATGCTATGATGTGGCACTTCTCTTTCCCTGCCTGGCGTATTCGACTTAATGACCTGCTGTTCTATCCTTGTCGCTGAAAACGACAGGATTTCATCATTTTTATGGCTGAGGGGAATTACATCATATATGGAAGCAGAGTTTCTCCACGTAGTCACAAGCTAGTGAATTCTTAGGTTTTATCCATCTCAACCAAAATATATGAATGAGTGCTCAAGATCTTGACTACGTTTTTTTGCTTGTATAACCAGAGGGGGTGCTGGATTACATTCTTATACTTTCAGATTTGAGGTACCCCTATTGTCTCCCACAGTGCCTGTACCGACTTACAACTGAACATTTAAACTAGACAAATACCATGCAAATGTTCTCTTTATACATGTGACATCTGTGTATTTGTGTGTCTCTGTGAGTTGTTCATTGTGTGTGTGTGTGTGCTTTTTGTGTGTGTGTATATTGTCTCTCTGTGTGTTGTGTGCATGTATGTGTTTGAATTATGTGCATCTGTGTGTACCTATAGAGAAACACATACAACACACATAGATGGAGTTACATGGAGAAATTGTGCTACTCTATACGAAGTAATTCCCCTCGGCTATAAAAATAATGGAATCCTGTCATTTGCAGTGGCAAGGACGGAGCAGCAGGTCATTAAGCGAAATAAGCCAGGCAGGGAAAGAGAAGTGCCACATCACAGAGTTCTCAACCTTCCCAATGCTACGACCCTTTAATACAGCTCCTCAGTGTGGTGACCCCCAACCATAAAATTATTTTCATTGGTGTTTCATAACTGTAATTCTGCTACAGTTAGGAATCTTAATGTAAATATCTGTGAGGAATACCTCTGAGAAAGGGTCATTTGACAACCCTGCCATGGGTCATGACCCACAGGTTGAGAACCCCACTCTAAGGTTTTCAGACCAGGAGCCCCTGAGCTATGGATCCAAGTACAATGGGAACTTTGATGCTTTTTTTAAAGATTTGATGGAACCTGGTGTCGCGTCTGCATGACATGTAATATGACTTTATGAGTATAGTTTAGGTTAAGTAAACAATAGGCCAGTAAAACACACACACACACACACACACACACACACACACACACTCAGGAATACTATATATTGCATTAAGAAAGAAAATCCTGAAATACCTCAATTCTGTATTCCTCGCGTATTTGGGTGTTATTAAAAATTGTTGGGGCTTTACTTATGATTTACACATAAATGCTTGCAGTTTCATTTAACTGACAAGTTAATGAACCACGTTCTTCTCCATAAGTACGTTCCAATGTTCTGTGTCAATAAAAATAAAACAATAATTCCCATATGCACACTTGTTCCCAGTCCTGATCTGAAAGGTTAGTTAGGGTCCTTGGCCCAGCCTCCTGCCAAGTGTTCTGCCCAACACTTTGGAATGTGAACTTGCTTGAGCTAGTACTTGCTTAGCATAATTTCACTGGTGGCTTGTCTGTCTAGGGTAGTTAGGGGATATTAAAATAGTCTAACAATAAAATCGCAATCGGTCAACCGTACAGCCACCTTCCAAGGGGGAGGAGAACAGCTCCCTCTCCCAGGGGCCTGAGAAAGATCAGTTTACAGGCTCCAGCCCTGCCTAGGAACCTTCCTCCGTCCTCCATCTTGTCACAGCCACAGGCCTCTGCGTCTATCGTTTCACGTTAGACCACAGCCAGGGCTGCTTCTCCCACGCAGCAGCACGATGTGTTCAGTTCTTCCCCTGCCCTGGCTTCTGATTGGGAGCTTGGCTGCTGGATAAGTGACCTCCAGGACCCTCGCTCTGGTACAACCTATTTGTACAATTCTTTCTGAAATTTAAGGTGCCTGCAAGAGGGGTGTGAGGAAACAAAAAGGACCTAGCATCCCCAGGTACCGGCAACAGAAGCCAATAGCATCAGAAGCCAATAGCATTCCAGCTCAACTGGCATCTGCCCATGAGTCCCTTCCCAACAGGCTGCTTGCTGCCATGAAGGATCTTCTTCAGTACGCTGCCTGCTTCTTGGCCATTTTCTCAACTGGGTTTTTGATCGTGGCCACCTGGACGGACTGTTGGATGGTGAACGCTGATGACTCTCTGGAGGTAAGAGGCCAGAAAGCTTGATTTTGCTGTCAGATTTACAGCCAAACACAGACTTCAGTCCTGCAGGATAAAGGCAGCAGAGAGCCAGCGAGAGATAAACTGGTCCTTAATGAATCTTAACACTGTTAGCTTATTTAACCCTGACACTAATCTGTGAGGTAAGTACTGTTGTCCCATTTCACAGATGAGGTCATTAAATAATCTATTTTTTCGGAGGTTACATTTTCAAAAGTGTAATAGCATAACGTTCGTCACAGAAAGCTACAGAGCTCACCACTTCCCTTGTTCCTTATCAAGCAGAGTGTTGGTAGAGTCACGACCTTTCTTTTTAAGGTAAGTGTGTTAACCTTGATCTCAGAATCCGGAGTTCTGTGAGAGACATTTTAAAACTAATCATCTGAGGTGTGGTGAACAAGTGGACTCTGTGAAAGCCATTCAAAAGATCGCTAATAACCCCAGGCCTTTGGGAGAGTCAAATCAAAAGAACATAGAATCTATTTGGCTGGTGTGGCAAGCGGGATGTGTGACTTTAAGCAGGAGAAAACACTCAGGCCAAAAGTCTTCCAAGTGCACCTCAAAGCTGAGGAACAGGGGTGGACTTACGAATTCCACTCTTAATAACTGGTTATGTGACAGGACTGCTGATCATAAGTAAGGTGGCCGGATGAACTTACACTTGAGAATTGGAAACCAGTCAATAAAAAATTTTAAAGGATGAAGTTCACAATCTTTTGCTATGGTAACAATAGGGATACGAATGAGGCAGAGTTGAGCAAGATTCCAAACTTCAGAATCATCTGCTGTTCCTAAGTGAGGCTGAGGGAAAAATGCAGGTCAGATAGACATCATGAAGTGAACCACTCAGAGGAGTCAAGGGCAAATCCATCTCTTCTCCGTATAGCTTGAGCGAATGCTCTACACATCAATGCTGTATGAAGATTAAGGAAGCCCTGGGGGTGAGGGAGCTTGCTATCTTTATTATAACTCTGCCTGAAAACTCTAAAGTTGTAATTAGAACTGAAACTCATAATTTTTGCATTTTGTCCTGGGATCTTTTTCGATTATTTTTGTGTGTATGCTTAAATTTCCTCTGATTCCTACATCACATTTTAAAGGCTGTTATAAATGCCTTGGTAATGCTGCGAGTTTATATTTCTAAAAACTGTTATAGAATGGAAGTCCTCTGGACTATCTGTTTTGCAGCGAGTCTGGGGACGGGACTCGTCGGAGCAGTACTGCCCATGTATATATAACTGAGCCCCTTGCACAGTGCTCAGGAAAGTGTAGCTCACACCCTGTGAAGCCATTAGTTTCTCATTATCCAGGCTGCCAGTCATAAGTGATCAATAGAATATAATGTTGCACTCGGGCACACTTTAAATTGAGTTTTTAAAAAAATGTTTTTAAAAATATGTAAAACCTCATCCACAGCCGTTGGTTAAATATTTTCTAAAACAACTCGAAAGTCTCCTTGCTCTGAGTGAGAGCTGTTAACTGTCTTGGTTCAGAAATAGAGCTTTAAGAAGAGTCAGGCTTGCTGAGAGGGCAGGAACCACAGCGTGAAGCACCATAGTCCTTTCATTTTAGTTTTTCAGTCATTTGCCTCCCAAACAGTTCAAGAAAACCACTAGTCGAAATGAATGAAATGAATACTAGGAATTATTCACTTTAAATAATTCCTAACCTCACACAGGTTGATATTTTCTTTCTCCATTTTCACTGTTTGGTTGGTTGTTTGTTCTCTATATATCCCCATTTCAGTTTCCCTTCTCTTTGCTGTTCCCAGTCCTTCTACACTCTGTCTCCTAGATCCACTGTTCCTCTGTCTCCCTTCAGAAGAGGGCAGGACTCATCCTAGGGATATCACCTGAACACAGCAAAACAGGGTGCAATGAGAGTAGACACAAACTTTCATGTTAAGGCTGGGTGAGGCAATCCAGATAGGAGAAAAGGGTTCCTAAGAGCAGGCAAAAGAGTCAAAGCCGCTCCTACTCCCACTGCTGTGAGTCTCATGGAAACACCAAGCTTAGCAACCACAGCCTACGTGCAGAAGACCAAGGTCATGCCAGTGTAGGCTCCGTGATTGCTGCTTCAGTCTCTGGGAGTCCCTATGATCCCTACTTAGTTGATTCTGTGGATCTTGTTCTTCTGGTGTTCTCAAGCCTCCTGTATTCTACAATCTTCCTCCTCCTCAGGGATTCCCTGAGGCGTTCACTAAAGACCTCCAGTTTGAACTCTCTCTCTCTCTCTCTCTCTCTCTCTCTCTCTCTCTCTCTCTCTCTCTCTAATGTTTGAATATGGGTTTCTGCATCTTAAAGGCCTCTTTTATTTCCTCTCAATGAAATGTGTCTCCAAAGGACCTACATGTGGAAACTATCCTGTAAGCATTAACCCCCTCCTGCCACTTCTGTTTGAACAATCTCTATTAATACGTTTTAAAGGGACATCAATCTTTTATGAAAATTTCTTTAATTGGTCAGGATAAAATTTATTATTTTGGGCAAAAATTTGAAGTTTCTCATAATCACTGGCCCATTTAGGCTGCTCGCTCGCTCGCTCTCTCTCTCTCTCTCTCTCTCTCTCTCTCTCTCTCTCTCTCTGGTCTATCTTAACATTTCACTTTCTTTAAACCACTGTTTAAAGTAAAAAAAGTAAATTTACTGAAAAAAGTAAATTCCATTTAAAAATGTAAATAAAAACACTTGAAGAGGCAGAAGGTGTATTCTAGCTCACAGCTTTGTTAATACAGGCATGTAGGTTGGAAAATTGGTTCTTTGGTTCAGTTCAGCTTGGCAAATGCATAAAATTTAGGTCATGAAGTAGCATGGTGCCTACGATACTAAAAGAGGCAAAGATAAAGAAGGAATGGCTTTTGCCTTTCAGGAAGAGACATTGAGTGCGTTAAAAAAAAAAGGATGAGCATGAACTATAATAAATGACACAGATCAGTTCATATTGGAGGAGTAAATGAGCAGAATAGCATTGGAGCCGAGATGATAAAGCTGTCATTCTCCATTAGGCGTATTGAAATAGGTCTCACAGAAGAAAGGGCTTTCAAGCTAAGTCTCCGAATGATGCAATTTCAAAGGGTAGAAATGGCAGCAGGGGCTTTGGATGACAAGACACTGTGGCAAAAGAAGACAGAATGACTTTCCTGGGTTTGTAAAAGGATATCACTCAAAGCAAGAGGCATAAAGAATTCAGATATTCTAGCATTTCCCCCTTTTTGGGAAAAGTGACTGCCATAAAAATACGTAAGTAAAAACATTCTTTGGTTTTATTACTGTACACCTGCCTTGAAGAGTGAAATTCTTTGCATTTAGTAGGGGTATTTAAAAAGAAAGAAAGGAAGAGCGCTCCGGAAAAGCAGTGGGCATGACGCTAAATAATAGACTGAACTGCTCTCTTGTCCTTACTGTCCTCAAGTCTGTTGTTCCTGGGAAGACTTGGGTGCTGAAGAGAAGGGGTTGAAGGTTTTTAAAGCCAGTAGCTACTCAGCTCTTGGTCCATGTTAACTGTCTTCTCTCAGGGAAAATCGCGTGCTTCTATTCTCTTCCCTGAAGTACAAGAAGGAGTTTAATTTAAATGCAGTTTTACCACCGTTTCTTTAACATCAGGGTGCCCTGAGTGCCAATAACCACCAAGCAGTGGCTACCTGTCAAGGGATCAAAGATGCTCAGGGCTTTCCCAGAGAAAACCTTCCATTGGGAGTTTCATATGAATGCGTGTCAATGTCACTCTTGTTCCGTGTAACTCACCCTCCTACCCTCAAGCTCACTGCCGTCTCCCTTTACCTCTCCCTCCTTCCCTCCCTTTTCCCCTCCCTTCCCTTTCTCCTTTCCTTTGTTTTTATTCTTCTCTTCCATCCCCCTTTCTCTTTATTTGTTCTTCTTTTCTCCTCCCAGCCCACAAATATTCCTTGGCACCCACAGTATGGCTGTGTAGTGGGTTCCTGGTGGTGCGGGTTGTACCCTCTGAAGCATCTGAAGGTGATTCTAGGTATCGTAAAGGACACAAATTGGTGAACAGTTCAGTGTGACAAGTGCCATGCCTGAGGGTGAGCACCATGAGGGGACATCTTAGGCTATCTTGGGTAATTAGTGGAGTCTTCTTAGAAGTTACTGCTAAGCTAGGATTTGGAAAGCAAAGTGAATGAACAGAAGCAAAGAGTGCTCTAACCTAATGAATGGAATCCACGGAGATGTAGGTGTGATCGTGCTGTATGTTCATGGTATTATAGATATTTTCTGATGTAGACAGGAAATTATAGGGGCTAGGTAATCAAAGGCTTAAAGTATTATGCAAAGTATAGGTCCAACCCTATAGGCAAGAGTGCCTCACTAGAGACAAATACACACATGCCTTTTAGAAATATCAGCCTTTCCGACTGCTCATGGTGGGTGGCTCAAGGAGGTAAAATGAACCAGGAGGAGACCTTTTTTTTTTTTTTTTTCTTGCTTCATCCATCTTGTCTAATTGGGTGGCTCTATATGTATGGGCCACATATGGGCAGGCTCTGAATGGGTGTTCCTTTCAGTCTCTGTTTTAATCTTTGCTCTCTTCCTGCCAAGGGTATTCTTGTTCCCCTTTAAAGAAGGAGTGAAGCCTTCACATTTTTTTAACCTTTCTCTACATCAGTTTTTTTTTTTAATTTTTTTATTTTTTATTATTATTAACTTGAGTATTTCTTTTATATACATTTCTCGAGTGTTATTCCCTTTCCTGTTTCCTGCAAACATCCCTCCCTCCCCCTTCCTTATGGGTGTTTCCCCCCCAACTCTCCCCCCCCATTGCTGCCCTCCCAACAGTCTAGTTCACTGGGGTTCAGTCTTAGCAGGACCCAGGGCTTCCCCTTCCACTGGTGCTCTTTTACTAGGATATTCTCATTGTTACCCACGAGGTCAGGAGTCCAGGGTCAGTCCATGTATAGTCTTTGGGTAGTGGCTTAGTCCCTGGAAGCTCTGGTTGGTTGGCATTGCTGTACATATGGGGTCTCAGGCTCCTTCAAGCTCTTCCAGTTCTTTTCTCTGATTCCTTCAACAGGGGTCCTGTTCTCAGTTCAGTGGTTTGCTGGCATACGCCTCTGCATTTGCTGTATTCTGGCTGTGTCTCTCAGGAGCGATCTGCATTCACATTTTGATCATCTGTCTTGAGTTTCATTTGTTCTAGGCATCTAGGGTAATTCAAGCATTTGGGCTAATAGCCACTTATCAATGAGTACATACCATGTATGTCTTTCTGTGATTGGGTTAGCTCACTCAGGATGATATTTTCCAGTTCCAACCATTTGCCTACGAATTTCCTAAAGTCATTGTTTTTTATAGCTGAGTAATATTCCATTGTGTAGATGTACCACATTTTCTGTATCCATTCAGGAGGAGACCTTTTAAAGGACATTTGCATAAACCAGGACGAAATTGATGCTTGTGTAAGTGATAATATTAATAAGCATAGAACGATGTAGATAGAAATGGGAAACTCTAACTCAGATGGGTGGGGGTGATTGACTGAATTTGGCCAGATAAGCCAAGGTGGAAGCCCCTTACTGACTTGGGGTAACTTGTGAAATCACTCACCCAGTGGTCAAATGGAAATGGGAATTTCTTTACTAAAATTATGCAGCATGCTCCTTGAAACAGCTTTCTGCTTTGTTTTTATTCTGTTCTTTTGTCTGTTTTTGTTTTTCCTAGCCTAGCTTAGCTCAGCTTAGCATGGTGGCAGAAACTGTTCGTCAGTGGGGAAGTGTATAGACTATACCTTAATCCAGAGGCACCTGGTTAAACTTCATTTGTCTCAGCTATACAGGGAGAAGAGCTACTCATATGACCTAGCTTTCTGTGAGAATTAAATGAACCTGTGTACATCAAGTGTTTACCACAGCACCAGGTAAACAGGAATCAGCCAATAAATGTCAAATATATTATGATTAATTCTCAGTTCATTGTTTTGTTCTGGGGGAGGAGATGACATTTTGTATAATGCTCACCAATCTGAGAGATTGACGAATGAAGTTCCAGTCTTATTTTTGCTATTGATTTTCTTAGAGAAATGTTGTTTATTTCTCTGGGCAATGATTTGCCAGGCTTTGTACTTATGAGTGATTATTGCTTGACTCAAAGAGCAAGGCAGAAAATGGAGTCCTTAGCAGAAGTTATCTATCTACCAATGAATGCTCACAGCGAACGAGGGTTAGGAGGATTAATCACATTATTATGATGCTAACTGTCTTGTAGGATATGTAGTTAGCTCTTTTCTTGCAGGGTTAGAAACAATACTTTCTTAAGAAAGTTGCTGGCCTCTCCATTATCAGAAGGGAAAAAATGTTTGCGTAGGATGATTCAATTTCCAGTTAATTTTTTGTTAATTATTTCCTGGAAATTGCTATACTCCGAGCACCATTATGATTAAATTTTTATTACTTCAAAAGAAGGTTGTTCACAGTAGAATTTATTTCATCCTCATAATCAGGTTTTCTCCTAGGACTTCTATTTGCCTTGCTGATGCTATAATTCTTCCAGACATAGAGTAGGTATTAGAATTATTATGTATAATATGTGCTCTGATTATTTATATACCAATTTTGGGTCCTGTTTGATTTTAAGTTGTTTTAGCAGACATTTGAGACTATGAGTGGACTCTTATTTGTCTCGTGATTTCCTACAGTTCTGAGGTTCACGTTACAGGAGCTCAGGATGCATTCAGGCACATGAACTCATGGGGAAGTTGTTATATATAAATATGTCATATTACTGAAAGAAAGAACAAAAGATGATTTTGAAGATTCACATTAAACCCTGAATAAGAAGTATGTCTATAGTGAAATGAACATCTTTTAAAAGGCCTGGTCTTATACCTTGCTACAACATAAAGAATGAATACATGCAATTGGATCATCTTTTTAATAAGAAAAAAAAATTAAGAAAGAATTCTAGTCCCCTAAAGTGCTTAATAAAGTTGCTGAAATAGTGTACTTGGCCTAAATGGTGAGGTTTTTCTGCTTTGTACTTTGAAAAGTCTTTACAAAGAAAGGAAAAGGCATCTAATCATTATTGGAATACAATTTGTGACCTCTGACATGGGTCAGTTAGCATTACTGATTGGAATGCTATGCTTTCTTGGAACAGCACTGTAATACATGCAACAATTTTGATATAAGTATCAAAATCTAAGGTTTCTATAGGTTCTACAGTGTAAGTCATGCCATTTAGCGACAAGAGTTCTGGCGGCCGGCGCTATAGAAGACAGAAGCCTTAAGGGGCAATTGCTTTGAGATTCCAAATGGTCAATCCCAGGATCAAAGACTAGTTTATGACACTATAGCTAACTGGTAAGAGTCTTCATTGATATGATTTCTAAGGGATTTTAGAGTGATGCCAGGTCAGTATAAACTTTACAGTTTGGAGAGTCATTTCAGCTCATGGATTTAATTATTGTTTGCTGATTCTGCTTTTAGAAGACATATGTACACTTTTGCATGGGGCTCTAGCTTTTGTAATTTGAGAGCTCATGAGTTTTAGACAGAAGGATTACTAAAGTTCTAGGGGAGTTTGGGCTACTGACTCTTTGTTGCATCAATCCAGAAGAAAGCAAAGAATTAACACGTGAACATATATGTGCATATGAAGCGAAAAGCTCGTAGTGTCATGTTGACCACCTTGCACTTCAGATCAAAGCAGAGTTAGCTATCCATTTATGTGGATTGACAAAAAGCGACAGACTTTGTCTCCAGTAAGTAACTATTGAGCATCTGTTGTTTATCAGGATTGGGGGTGATAGAATCCTTGAAGCATGGAGCCATATCTACCCGCCTTGCTGCATTCCCAGCTTTAATTGGTATGCCAATTAGAACTTGACAAGAATTCAGTGACAGAGATTAAAATGTAGCCTTGTAGACAAAGTCCTGTGGAACCACAGGTGGAGGAGATAAATGCCTGGTAGCAAGAGCGTAGATGTCTTATGGAAAAAGGAATGCCTTTGAAATGAGACTTGAGTTCCAGGTAGACATTTAACACACTGAGAGCAAAGGACATTGTTTTTAGTATAGATAATGTTTGAATAGCTCAATGACCTGAGGAACCGATCTGTGCATATGTGAAGTGGTGCTTAGGGGTAGTGGAAACATGTTGAGAACATTCCATATCTAGCAGAAAGTAGCCACCACTGTGGCAATATGTCTTTACCATCCATAAAATGGTCAGAAACAAAGCCGACCAAGCAGACAAGGTTGAGGGAAACCCAGCGTCTGGCTTGTCTGTGAGCATCTCCACTTGGAGTATTACCAAAGAGTCAGAGCTAGGTTGGGCCTTCTGCTTTGTTGGTGGTGTTTTGGAAACCTTCATGTGTCTTGTGAGGAAATGATCCATGTCTACTCAGAGAAATGACATCCCTGGACCATAAATACCTTCAACATTTCCACCTGTGTTATTCATACCCATACCGATTGCATGTTAAAAACAAAGAGCTCAAAATTAGAATTTTCTATTTCAAATGGCCCCATAAAATTAAAGTCATTAGTTCCTATTTTACAGTTTTCACCCTTTCAGAAAGGTTGGCCACACTATTTAAGCACTAGTTAGCTTTTAAACAACCGTATTTTAATACTTCTAATAACTTCGTTTGGCTTGCCTTGCAAAACAGTTCCTAATAAGCCATGTTATCACAGGCAATGAGGTTGACCGAAAGCAATAGACTATAACACGGAGGGCTTTCCTAAAATGACAAGATAAAAACTTTAACCTTGTACTTGGTGCACAAAGGCACCTTTAAGGGTCTCTACAGTGAGTGGTGTATTAAACACACAGGTTTAGTTAATTGCAACCGCTATTCCCACGTATCTTAGCTGAGTGTGAATACCAAGCAATTTAATAGTGTGCCCCTGGGCATTAATACCTAATGAAATTAGATTCCTTGTTTCCTCTAATGACCTCATTGCTTTTCCAAATATGGCCATGGCAGGTAAATGATCAATAGCCTTGAAATTGACACCCATACTGGATCATAGCTGAACACCCTTGACGCTGTTAAGGATTGTGGAGTTACACCAGTTATAGCATGGATTGGTCTACCTATAATGTAACAAGAATGTTTCCCCAGCTGGATTTTGAACAGTGAAAAATGTGAACCATCATACGTTTGATTAGAGTGCCATGTTTTCACATCCATGGCAGGTCCATTCTAATTAGGGATAAATTCGAATTTATAGCTGAGAGACCAGGGACATGCGATTTTCAAGCCCTGTTTTCATCATAGTATAGTCGGTCCATATATCAGCCCTAACCGTATCAGGTTCCTAAGACCCCCATAAATGACCTTAAGGAAATAATTTTCTCAGTCCTGAATGCCAGAACTTTAAGATCAAGATCTTTGTAAGGTTCCATTCATTGTCTCTCTGTAGCTCAGGGAACTTTGCTCTGGCACGCCCAGATCTTCATAACATGGGTTGTCCATGATTTGTGACTGAGACCAACACCACAAAGTGGTCCCAGTAGTTCCATTACTGTCTCTCTCTGTGCTTTTCTATTTAAAAAATATGATAAGGACACCATGATCCATTAGTTCAGAGTCCACTTGGCCTGGCCTCTTACACCAGGCCTATAACTCAAGATGTATCTACAGGTCTAGTCATGATCACCTAGAGTTAAGACAGGCAGATTCTCTTAGAAAACTCAATTATTTCGTATGTCATCATTTTTACCGCCATCATTTTAATGAAAGTACAGTATTTAGTAGAGGCGTCTTCAAGAAACTTCCTGGTACCTATTTGACTAATAATTTATACTATACATTGCCAATTTTTTAATATTGCAACTTCACTCTATCATTATCTTATGCCCAGATGAAATTGAAATTCAAACCAGAGAGGTGAGGATTTGTATAGCTTCATTAAGAAATGTCAATCAATAAAATAACCTGATCATATGTGTGTATATATGTGCATGTCTTGCTTTGAAATCAATGTGTCAGGTTGGCACAAGATGAATTTTTCCTCATTGAAGTTTTTGGCCTCCGTGTTTCTCTGGGTCTGATAATAAAATCAAGGCATTATATTTTCAGACTTAACAATAGGGACCACCTGCCAAAGTGGTGATTTGAAGATAGAGCCTTTGCATGAAAATTGAGTTAGGATCACTTCACTGAAGGTTGTCTTTCAACATCCAAGTACCAAGTCCAGGATACCTTAGCCTGCAATAGAGTTCTTAAATACGTTGTAAGTACTCCATAAGCAAGACGTGGGAATCACACATGGGCCGCTCAGTTGGAGCCTTGTCTCCTGCATTGTTACTGACTGTGCTGTTACAGTATTTTTTCTTCCCTGAGCCTCCAGTTCTTTGTTTGTAAATAGACCATAACAGCTCATTAATGGTCTTTAAGAAACAAATGACATAATAACATAATTAGATAGCAGATACTTCAAAGGATAGACTCAATATAATTGTTAATCATTACTAATTGTAAATATTTTACATACAAGGCAATAATGAGAGTATCAGGAGAGCTTCAGCAAGCCCCAAATATAACACAGGGTAAGAGTTCCAGAGTGCTTATGTTACTATGTCGCAATGCTCACATAAAGATGATTTTCTCTGTTGAAAAGTGTTTTTCTGTCCTTTCCATACCTCTGGATAACATTTCAACACCTCTCCCTTTGCAACTCTTTCCTGCTCTATTATCTTATTTATTCTGTGGGGATGGGGTTTGGAAATTGACTTTCCACAATAACTGTGAAGGTTTTCCAAGCTAGTTTCAGATTTCCAAGGTAATGGGATCTGTAATTGAGTCTGAAGAAACAATGATATTGTCTCCTCCTCCATATTCACAAGCTCTGTCAAGAATACTTGAAACTATTATCTGCTTAGATGTTTATTATTGTTTTAAAAAAATTTGAGGCGGCTTACAGTCTGCCAATAAAGGATTGGAGGGATCAAGACACTGATACCTTTTAGCTCTAAGTGGACATCATCATCTGCATGCCAGCTCCAAGTAAAAGTGCTTTACAACTCTCCAATTATATTAGATTACATCCCAGTTCCTTTATGGTCATGTCATAGCTTAAAGGTTTGCAATATGTCAGGATATCAGAGAGGAAGACAATTGTGGATGCTCAGTCATTTATCGTTGCCCTTTTTCATTTATTGGTTTTCTTTGCTAATTTTAAATTTATGAACCTCATATAAAACAGCATCTTTCTTCATGAAAGTCAATGTCTGTAATGAAGATGAATTAACGTGCATTGTGAATAGACGTGAGACATTAACATTATCATCTATTGTTTTATAGATTTATTTATGAGTAAATGTTAGCACATAGAAGTGAAATAGATTGCCTTTATGTTAAATCACAACTCAACATCAGAAGCATATATTCAGTTCTGGTTTTATCCACTCAGCCATGACTTATTTTTCCACACGATGTTTCTATTCAGGAAGTAAACTCATTTCTTGGCCCAGAAAGTCTTTAATTGGAAATGTCTCAGAGGATATACTCTATAGGCATTGCCTTATATAAAGAGAATTCTAGTTATATTTGTAACCGCTGTACTCTGATAGCAAACATGACATCTGAATGTCCATTTGATCAAGAGGAAGTGGAGTTGGCTTTACAAGGTGGTTCACACAGTGTATTTTCCAACCTCCAGGTGAGCACTAAATGCAGAGGCCTCTGGTGGGAGTGCGTCACAAACGCTTTTGATGGAATTCGTACCTGCGATGAGTATGACTCCATATATGCAGAACACCCCTGTACGTATACTCTAAACTTTTCTGTTTGCCAGGAAAAGTGTGCCAAGGGATCCTGAACTAGATATCCATTTGTCTGTTGTATGCTATCAAGGCTTTTAGTTTGAAATATTGGCAATTAGAAATGGGTACCATTTTTGAAATATGAATTGAAACATATTGAATCATATTTCACCTTTTCCCCTGATTTTGTAAATCCCTTTATGGTCTCAAGGAACTTGACACAATGCCTTATTCATAGTAGGCTTATAGCAAATATTTCATGAACTGGGAACTTATCCTTTGGTATTGTGATTTTATCATAGACTTGCCAACCTACATGAATAGCATTCATTGATGTGCTTCAACTATGACTTACCTAAAGTTGAAAGTTTATTACTTTTTTCACTTAAAGGTTTGCTAGACAGATTAGCAGAGGCAGAGAGAAAAAGAGACGGGGGGAGGGAGGTTAGGGGAGACTGAGGATCTGGGGTCCTTATAGAAGAATGCCAGCTACGTGGGGAATCATTAGTCCCCTAGATATCCATTTTGGAGAAAACTCTGTCATTTTCCTCCCTTTTAGCTCTCAATCCCACCTAAATATCAGCAAAGCCATGTTCCTATGAATAAAGTAATCTTTTAAATTAACAATCCATTATTAATACCCTCAGCCCTTCTTCACAGCATTGACTTATTTACTTAGAACTTTGAACCATGCCAAGAACCACCAGTCTGCTGTTAAAGGAAAGTGCTTTGATGCTTTTTAAAGCCCGTGATGGGTGGTGGTGCCATGCGGCATCTAGATGAGTTAAATGTGGGTCTTGTGGATTATGCCTTTTCTTTCAGGCATCTATTTCAGTTCAGGAAGAAAAAAAAAAACTTTAAAAAAAGCAATCTTCCGAACATCTTCATCTGCTATCTGGGAGTTCAGTGTCTGAGATAATTTTTGCCATAATTTATAAGGCGTTATAATTAATTTTTTTGCTGAGAAATTTTTAAAACTTCTTATTTTCCTCACTATATTCAGCACATTCTGTCTATACACATGAACACACCACACACACACACACACACACACACACACAGAGAGAGAGAGAGAGAGAGAGAGAGAGAGAGAGAGAGAGAGAGAGAGAGATCCTGATTTGGTGAAAAGGAAGAAATATATGCCAGGTTCTCATTCTATTTTAAAAATGAGATGTGTGGATCAAGCTCAGAAGACAAACATTAATTATTTATTTATTTACTGGTTTCTGTGTGTACGTGTGTGGGCATGAGCATGCCCAGGTGCAGTTGTGGAGGTTAGAGAGTCAGTTCTGTCATTCTTCTTGGGTTCTGGGGTTTGAACTCGGATCTTCTGGCTTGAAGCAGACCTTGTGTGCTGAGCCATCTTCTGGGTCTAGAAATCAAGCAAAAGTTAAAGCTTTTAAAATGTGAATGCTGGTATGCACAATCATGGAAAAGGCTTTAGAATCATTCATCAGGAAAATGAATGTTGATGTTTTAATATGCTCCGGTTGAAGCTTTACCTGTACTCTCTCATATTTGTCCACTATCCTTACGTATTGTTTACAGATGGTAAGGAACTTTCACACGTAAACATATGTTTAAAGACAACAGTAATAAAGATGTGTTCTAGAAAAATAACATCTCTAGGTCCTCTTGGTTAGGAGGCTATTTACAAGGTGTAGACATTTCTTTTCATTTTCTACTAAATTCCTAGAACCAACGTAGATAGCTTTTGCAATTTCTCCTGTATACCCAGGGCATGTGGCACCTGATGGATATTTGTAATGGACGCTTCTTTTGTTAAAAGTGGTTTGAGCAACCCCAAGTAAGGATGCTAACTGTTCTGGAAGCCAGAATTCAACCCTCGGAAAAAGAAATTCTTTCGTAGATTGCACAAGCATTTCGCTTGTAACAGATATGCCCTCCTGTAACCAGACTAACCACAGGGCTCAAGTCCTAGAGCTTCATAGACACCCTCCATAGGAAACAGAACACACAAGAACCTATGGAGGAAGAGGAAAGCAGGGCCAGTGTAGATATGCATGAATATCTCATCCTAATGCACTAATGTAGATATGCATGAATATCTCATCCTAATGCACTAATGTAGATATGCATGAATATCTCATCCTAATGCATCAGTGGCTTTGGGTGGGCCAAAGTTTTCTTATTAGTAGAAGGCCCACTTATGTATTGAGTATTGAATTAAAGAAAAATTAAAAAAACCATCTAGCATAAAAAGTTTATTCTCATAATGTTTCTCTTAGTTTATTTTTGGAAAACATATGTATATATTTGATTTTTTGGAAATAATGACAATTTTTAAAATAGGAATTCCAAGCCTCAGGATACACACATACTCATGTTTTGCTAATGCTCTTGGTTGCTTTTACAGTTGCTGTAAGAAAATCGTCTGACAAAAGCAATGTAGAGCACAACGGCTTTCTTTGGCTTACAGTTAAAGGGTTCAGCCATGATTGTGGGAAAGTCGATGTCACAGGGGACTTTGGGGCAGTTGCTCACAATGCTACTCGCCATTGGGAAGCAGAGAGTAAGATGAACGCTGACCAATTCACTTCATCCTCATATAGTCCGGCACCCAAGCCCAGGAAATAGTGCCACACAATTCTAGCATGTGTTTTTCCATCTCAGTTAATTTGGCTGATGAGTGTTTCACAGGCGACCTAGAATGTTGGATGATCATTTTGATGTGTTCTTGAATCTGGTTTTGAGAATTTTATTGAATTATTTTTGCATTTATATTCATAAGGGAAATTTATTTTAAGTTCTCTTTCTTTGTTGGGTCTTTGTGTGGTTTAGGCATAAGAGTAATTGTGGCTTCATAGAGGAAATTAGGTAGTGTTCATTTTGTTTCTATTTTGTGGAATAGTTTGGATAGTATTGTTATTAAGTCTTTTATGAAAATCTGATAGAATTCTTCACTAAATGCACCTGGGCCTGAGTTTTTTTGGTTGGGAGTCTTTTAATAACTGCTTCTATTTCTTTAGGAGTTATGGTATTGTTTAGATGCTTTATCTGATCCTGATTTAACTTTGGTACCTGGTATCTGTCTACAAAATTGTCCATTTCATCCAGATTTTTCAGTTTTGTTGAATATAGGCTTTTTAAACCGGATCTTATGATTTTTTGAATTTCTTCAGATTCTATTTTCATGTCTCCCTTTTCATTTTGATTTTGTAAATTTGGATATTTTCTTTGTGCCCTCTGGTTAGTCTAGCTAAGGGTTTATCTATCTTGTTGATTTTTCTCACAGAACCAGCTCCTGCGTTTGTTGATTCTTTGTATAGTTCTTTTTGTTTCTACTTGGTTGATTTCACCCTGAGTTTGATTATTGCCTGCCATCTACTCCTCTTGGGTATATTTTGCTTCTTTTTGTTCTAGAGCTTTTAGGTGCTGTCAAGCTGCTAGTGTGTGCTCTCTTCAGTTTCTTTTTTGGAGGCACTCAGAGGTATGAGTTTTCCTCTTAGCACTACTCATTGTTTTCCATATGTTTGGGTATGTTGTACCTTCATCATCATTAAATTCTAAAAAGTCTCAATTTCATTCTTCATTTTTTTCCTTGACCATGTTATCATTGAATAGAGTGTTGTTCAACTTCTATGTATATGTTTCCTTTCTGCTGTTTTTGTTGTTGTTGAAGACCAGCCTTAGTCTGTGGTGATCTGATAGGATGCATAGAATTATTTCACTATTTTGTATCTGTTGAGGCTTGTTTTGTGACCGATTATATGGTCAATTTTGATGAAGGTACCATGAGGTGCTGAGGAGAAAGTATATTCTTTTGTTTTAGGATCACATGCTCTCTCTATATATATATCTGTTAAATCCATTTGATTAATAACTCCTGTTAGTTTTTCTATCTCTATTTAGTTTCTGTTTCCACGATCTGTCCATTGATGAGAGTGGGGTGTTGAAGTCTCCCACTATTATTGTGTGAGGTGCAATGTGTGCTTTGAGCTTTAGTAAGGTTTCTTTTAAAATATAGATGCCCATGCCTTTGGAGCATGTATATTCAGGATTGAGAGTTCATCTTGGTGGATTTTTCCCTTGATGAATATGAAGTGTCCTTTCTTATCTTTTTGATGACTTTTGGTTGAAGTTGATTTTATTCGATATTAGAAAGGCTACTCCAGCTTGTTTCTTCACACCATTTGCTTGGAAAGTTGTTTTCCAGCCTTTTACTCCGAGACTTTTTCTGTCTTTGTCTCTGAGGTGTGTTTCCTTTATGCAGCAAAATTCTGGCTCCTCTTTACATATCCAGTCTGTTAGTCTGTGTCTTTTTTTGGGGAATTGAGTCCATTGATTTTAAGAGATATTAAAGAATAGTGATTGTTGTCTCCTGTTATTTTTGTTGTTAGAGGTAGAATTATATCTGTGTGTCTCTCCTCTTTTGTGTTTGTTCTAAGATGATTACTTATTGCTTTTTCTAGGGTGCAATTTACCTCCTTGTGTTGGAGTTTGTAATATATTATCCTTTGTATTGTTGAATTTGTGGAAAGATATCATATAAATTTGTTTTTTTTTATGGAGTATCTTGGTTTCTCTATCTAAGTTAATCGAGAGTTTTCCTGGATATAGTAGCCTGTGCTGGCATTTCTCTTCTCTTAGAGTCTGTGTTATATCTGCCCAGGATCTTCTGGCTTTTGTAGTCTCTTGTGAGAAGTTTGGTGTAATTCTGTAATATGTAATTCTGTAACTTTAATATGTTACTTGACCTTTTTCCCTTACTGCTTTTAATATTCTTCCTTTGTTTTGTGCACTTGGTGTTTTGACTATTATGTGACAGTAAGAATTTCTTTTCTGGTCCAGTCTATTTGGAGTTCTGTAGGCTTCTTGTGTGTTTATGCGTATTTCTTTCTTTAGGTTAGTGGAGTTTTCTTCTATAATTTTGTTGAAGATATTTACTGGCCTTTTAAGTTGCGATTTTCACTTTTTCTATATCTATTATCTTTAAATTTGTTCTTCTTATTGTGTCCTTGATTTCCTGGTTTTTGGGGTTTGGAATTTTTGTGTTTTACATTATCTTTGATGGTTCTGTCAATGTTTTCTATGGTGTCATCTGCTTCTGAGATTCTTTCTTCTTTCTCTTGTATTCTTTCATTGATGTTTGTGTCTATGACTCCTGATCTCTTTCTTATCTTTTCTATGTGCAGAGTTCTCTTCTTTTCTGATTTTTTATTGTTTCTATTTCTGTTTGTAGATCCTGGATAGTTTCCTTCAATTTCTTCAACTGTTTGGTTGTGTTTTCCTGTAATTCTTTAAGGGAGTTTTGTGTTTCCTCTTTAAGCGCTTCTACTTGTTTACTGCATTTTCCTGTATTTCTTTAAGACAGTTATTTATGTCCTTCTTAAAGTCCTCTATCATCATCATGAGATGTAATTTTAATCCCAAATCTTGCTTTTTCAGTGTGTTGTTATATCCAGTATTTACTTTGGTGGGAGAACTGGGTTCTTCAGATTCCAAGTAGTTTTGGTTTCTGTTCCTTAGGATCCTGTGCTTGCCTCTAGCCATCTGGCTGTCTCTAGTGTTAGCTGGTCTTGCTTTCTCTGACAATGTCTTGACTGTAAGCTTGTGTGTCAACAAAGCTTGGAGACTGGCTTTCTTCCAGCAGGATCTGGGTAGGAAGAGTTGTGGGATTGGGTCAGCTTGAGAACAGTGAGAAACCAGAAGCATCCTGTCCCTGACTTCTCCTAGGTTCCTGTGTCTTGAGTGCTCCGGACAATCCCTCAGAGCAGTAGTGGTGGTCTTACCCCTGCTCTCAGGTGTGTCAGAGCTCTTGGAGACTGGTTTTCAGCTTTGGGCACAGGCAGAGACAGGAAGTTTTCTGTCCTTGACTGCTTCTAGGTTCCTGTGTACAGATGGATACAGGCAGGTTCCACGTCAGCCAGGAATGTGAGCAGAAGTGTATTATTACATTCTAATGCTTATTTTTATACTCACAGATACATATAGCTACCACCCCTCAATGAAGCAGCCAATGAGAAGTTTTAAAGTGAGATTGCTTTCCTTATTTCTTTTGAAGCATGTTTGTTATTGAAAATTGGAAATTTCCAGTTCCAATGCAGATATCGACAAAACACTCCTGAAGCCTAGTGCGATGGCTCAGTGGTTAAGAGCATTGTGTGATCTTCCAGAGGTCTGGAGTTCATTCTGAGCATGAAGACTCACAACCATCTATAAAGGTATTTGATGTCCTCTATTGGTATTGAGGTGCAGACAGAGCACCCATACTTAAAACAAAACAGACAAAACTCTCCTGTATCTAAGTCTCAGGATCCATTGTAGAAGAGGGAGTGGAAAGAGTATAAGAACCAGAGAATCAGGCAGTCTGCTGTGAGATTGTTTCTCCAAGTAATATCAGAAGATACATCCATAGAGTGTTACTATATGACTGCCCAAATGTGAGCCAACAAGAATGACACCATTAGACATGTCAAATTAGACAGAGAAAAGCTAATGAAGCCTCAATCCTACATAAACAACTATAGGTGATTGAGGAAAGGGAGGAATGGGAGAGCTGGCCTTCACCAGGAAAGAGCACACATCAATTGGTTGTCTGGTGACCAACTGTCAGCCCTGAAGACATACATACAGGTGGCATTATATAGATTGAATGGATTATTTTGGAAGCATGGAAAATTGCCCATTGTGGAATGTACAAATGAGCCATAGCTGAGAGAATATAAGGTTATTGGCACTGTGACTTTGTGGAGAATTGCTTGGCCAAACCTAAAATAAGCTTAAAAGACACATCTTGACATGAAGGAACCTGTTGTCTAATATATATATATTATGTGTGTAATATATATAGACATATATGTATGTCTAATATATATATGTATATATATATTACAGGAGAAATGTTGTAATTAAATTATAATCTCAAAACATTTTAAAGGAATAGAAATGAAAAAGAAGACAAAAAGGCTACAGATTTTTATCTGTAATGCTATACTTTTATGTGTTCTCCTAGAATGTTCACAAGTTCCAAAAATTTCCTGGTGGAATCTTAGGGTTTCTTGTATAAAGAATCATATCATCTATAAAGAAAAAGAATGTTTTTTTCCTTTTCCAGTTGTATTCCTCTTGTTTTCTTCCTTTATCTTATAGCTTTAGAATGACCATTAAGCTATGAGTGCTCAGTAGTTCACTTGAGTTTCCTCAAGCACTCCCTACAGTTCAGCTTCTGCATTTCTCTGTACCTCAGTTAGCTGATAACAACCCATGCTTGTGTTCTTCTTAGTTTTATAATGGACCAGGTTTATGGTCTTTTGGATCACTCTAATAGTCTGTTCAGTGTCCTGACCTAGGAGTCAAACTGGGTATCATTGTCATTTGGGGTGAGTGGCATAACACACTTGGTGAATTATTATGTAAGTGGGAAATTTTTCCTTGGGGATTGGATTGTTATAGAAGGAGTAGTTGACTTCAGGAAGCCTCTTGTACTTATAATCACAGACAAGGGCATATCACCTTAAAACATCAGGTGCTAGTCTCATGTCTGCAATCACAACATAGCATCAGTAATAGTATGAGGGTTTGGTGCCCACCCATATGATGAATCTCAAGTTGGGCCAGTCACTGGACAGAGTTTCCTTCAGTCTCTGCTCCATTTTTGTCCCGGCGTTTCTTTTAGACAGGAGTAATTATAGGCCAAACATTTGAAGGAGGGTTAGTGACCCCATCTCTCCTCTGGAGGCCCTGTTTATCTTCTGGTGGTGGTCTCTTTAGGTTTCACGTCCCTACTGCTGGGCATTTTGGCTAAAGTCACCCCCTTTGAGACCTGGGAGGCGATCTGCAAGTCCCATTGTAACCTATTTTTTAATAAGGGTTCAACCTCTCCTCTTGCCCATCCACCCAGCAGAGGCAGTGAAAGAGAAAAGTTATTAGGATATGGGGAAAGTGGACCTGTTCAGCAACAGTTCTTTGGAAGTGAGATCAATCTTCTTCCTCAGCAGTCCACTCCCATAGTAAACACCAACCACAACTCGGCAGCTCCAGTCCAATTCTTTCAGTAGTCAGACACCAGGCACAAAACAGCAGCTGTATTTCAGTCTTGAAGAAACCATTAGGATTGCCAATTGACCTGAGTCCAGGCTGAAGAAATGGCAAGCTGCCACAGGAGCATCACTAGCAGGTCTTGGGTGAGTTTCTCTCATTAGCAGTGTTACTACAAGCTGAGCTCAACAAAGCTATATAAGGCAAAACAATACATGTGTGTTGAAGAACAATACATGTTAGTGAAGAACAGTGAGGCAGAGCAAACCAAACCAATGCTAAGTGCTTATCTCCCACTGTCTGTGGGGTCATATTTATACTCCTGCATCACTGGTTCTTTCATGTTTGCTATATCAAAATATCCTTTCACGTGTGTCTGCTTCAGAAAAACATTTTTTCTGTGTCTTCTCCCAGAAAGCATCCTTATACCTGGGTCTGCTTCAGGAAAAATATACTTTCATGCAGCTGCTTTAGCAAGATATCCTTTCACCTGTGTGCCCCAGCAAAACATCATGTGACATAATCAACTTTCTGAAGAAACCAAAAGTCTCCACTTCATCTCTCCCCAGTCCCTTCCCTCTCAGTTCCCTCCCTCCATGTGCCTCTTATTCCTATTTTATTCCCAATTTTAAGTGACATTTTAAATAAATGTGATAAAAGTGATTACATGCTCTTTATTCCATTATAGTGGATCATGTTTGCTATAGCACTCAGTCTGTCTATGACTGCTATATCCATCAAAATTATCAGACATGATTTAAAGAAAGGGGGAAAGTTTTTAGGATAAAAATAGTCTATATCATTCACAACCACTAAGCCACCTCTATAGAATGTAGTTAAAGGAATTCCTTGGACTTTAGAGGAAAAACAAACACATTCATATAGCCACTGGAGAGAATAAACCACACTTGAAAAATATTTAAGCAAGAGAGAGAATTAGGAAAACACCAAAGATTATACAACCAAAAAATATTAGGCAATAACACAGGCATTTCACTGAAATGTTTATAGTCTAAATTTCCTAATTAAATGACATGGAATACCAGATTGCATAAAAGAATTGGGATTTATATTTTTCTTGTTTCCATGAAATGCACCTGACCATATAGGACAGACGATATCTTATGATGAAGAGATGGAAGTGTACTCTAAGAAGATGAATCTAGGAGAGAAGCACAATTCATTAGTCTAATATCTGACAAAACTGACTTTAAACCAAATGTAGTCAGAAAATGTAAAGGTCAAGGTCACTTCATAATTATTAAGGGAACACTCCACTAAGAGTCTTAAACATATACATGTGAAGCATGGACACACCTAGTTTCATAAGTATTATTAAAAGTCAAAAGTAACAGGTTATACCCAGCACAATAGGAGTGGAAGACTATAGTACCCTACTTGTATTAGTCAATGGATAATACAGACCAAAAAAATCTGAAGTCAATGACATAACAGATAAAATAGACTTGACATCTATAGAATTTTTCACTCAACAGTTCAGAATACTTTCCCCAGAGGCCCATGAAATTTTCTCAAAAAATAGAACATGTATTGAAACACAAAACAAGTATTAATAAATATGGGTGAATTGAAGTAATTCTTTGTGTTCTGTGATTATAGTGAAGTAAAAGTACAATTCAACACTCAGAGGAACTTTACAACATTTACAGGTTCATGAGTATAGTTGCATATCATTAAATACTGAATGGATAAATGGCAGAATCAAGAAGGAAATCAAGAAATTCCTGAAAATAAGTACAAATGAAAATACAGTATATCAAAACCATAGGATATATTCAAATTGGTCCAAAGAGGAAATCATAGAGCTAAGTGTCTCCATTAGGAAATCAGAGAAATCCCAAATAGACAACTCTTTTCTCTACCTGATTGCTTTAGAAAAATTACAGTAGGCCAAACCCAAACTCAGTAGATCCAAAGAAAATACTAAGATCAGGGCAGAAATGAACGAAATAGAAATAAAATACAAAGAAACAATTAAATAAAGTGTAGATTTTTTTGTAAAGTTAAACAAGACTGGCAATCCTTAGCCAAACTAATCAAGGGAAATCAGCACAGGCTTTGAAAAGTGCTAGTCAGCTTTTTGGCTTGCATCTGTGCTGGGAGCAGAGCCTCTGCTCTGGATTCCAATGAACTCAGCCCATACCCTAATTGCAGCTCGATTCCCCAGGTATTCTGACACACCCATGATCATAGGTGAAACCCCCAACCCTCCTCCAATACCTGGCTTAACTGAGACCCCCAGACCACAGAGTGCAGATACCCCACCCAGTCAGGGACCTACGCTCCTTCAAGTTTGCACCTGTACCTGAAGCAGAGCCTCTGCTCTGAATCCCAACACATTAAGTCCACATCCCAGTAGCAGATCTGCAGGCCAGGGGTTCTAACTCATCTAGGATCACAGGCTCACAGGCTTATAGACTCACAGGAGGAACAGCCTCCAGTTAGAGACAGCCAAGCCAGTTAACACCAGAGATAACCAGATGGCAAGAGGCAAGCAGAAGAACCTAAGCAATGGAAACCAAAATTGCTTGGCAACATAAGAATCCAGTTCTCCCACCACAGAAAGCCTGGATAGCCCAACACACCTATGAAGCAAGATTCAGATCTAAATTCTCATCTCATGAAGATGATAGAGGACTTTAGAAAGGACATAAATAACCCCCTTAAAGAAATACAGGCAAACATCGGTATAAAAGGAGAATCCCTTAAACAGGAAACACATAAACATTTTAAAGAAATACGTGAAAACACAAACAGGTGAAGGAATTGAACAAAACCACCCAGGATCTAAAACTGGAAATAGAAACATTAAAGAAAGCATGAAAGGAGACAACTCTGGAGATGGAAAATCTAGGAAAAAGAGCAAGAGTCATAGATGCAAGCATCACCAACAGAATCCAGAGATAGAAGAGAGATGGGTCAAGAAGTAAGAGGACTTACTGCTGTTCCAGCAGTCTTGAGTTCAATTCCTAGCACATGCTGGATCACAACCATCTGTACTGGGATCAAATGTACTCTTCTGGTGTGTCTGAAGACAGCTACAGTGTACCTACATATATAAAATAAATAAACATTAATGAAAAAAGAAGAGAGAATCTCAGGTGTAGAAGATATAATAGAAGACATTGACACAACAGTCAGGGAAAATACAAAAAGCAAAAAGTTTCTAACTCAAAACATACAAGAAGCCCTTCCACTCAGTCCTTTCTGGTGGGACAGACTGCTAGCTAATCTACTCCTCAGAAGAGGATATATCCTGAGACACACCAGAGGATCTGGTGCACTCAGAACATTTGGTAAGAACCCTTCTGAAGTCCCACAGTTGCCACTGGGAGCCCAGTGGACTCAGGGACCCATTACACCCCAAAACCCCTGCCCACTGAATACTGCTCCCCTTCCACCAGGCACTTTTTGCTGGGACAGACTGCTAGCTAGTCTGCTCCCCCGAAGACACCATGTCCTGGGGCATACCAGAAGAGTCCCTGCACTCAGAGCATTTGACACCACATCCTGAGGCATCCCAGGAGATCTGCTGCACTCAGGGCATCTGACACCACAGCCAGAGACATTCTAGGAGACCCACTGCTCCCAGGACACCATAGCTTGAAGGCATCCCAGGAGTGCCTGTGTACACAGGGCAATTGGGCAACCAACACTACAGTCTGATGACCTCACAGGGTCTCTGTGGCATGCAAAGCAACTGACCCAAAAGCCTGAAAGCCTCCCTGGAGTTCAGCTGCAAGCAAGGAAACAGAAACAATAGTCTATAGGCCTCTCTGGAGAAGAGTTTCACACAGGACAACAGTTCAACTTCTCCTCTGAAGATGCAAGAGTCTGAAGCCTCCCAAGGAGATCTACTGCAGCCATGGCAACAAATCAGAAGCTTCTCTGTCCCACTGAAGACCCTCCAGTTGGAAGGCCCCACTGGAGATCTGCTTCAGCCAGGGCCACAGGCCTACCAGAAGACCTGTAGCAACCCAGGGACAAAAAAGGCAGACTCCAGACAGAGTTACCCAGACCAGCAAACACAAGGGATAAGCCAGATGATGAGGGGCAGCACAAGACCATAAGAAACAGAAGCCAATACACGTGGCCATCATCAGAACACAGTCCTCCCACCACAGCAAACCCTGAATACACCAACAAACCTGAAAATCAGAAGCTGACCTAAAAGCCTATTTCAAGAAGATAATAGAGTCCTTTAAGGGGGATATAAATAACTCACTGAAAGAAATTCAGGAAAACACAAGTAAACAGGAAGAAGCCCTTAAAGAGGAAACAAATAAATCCCTTCAAGAAATACAGGAAAACACCATTAAACAGGTGAAGGAATTGCATAAAGTGGTCCAAAACCTAAAAGTGGAAGTAGAAACAATAAAGAAAACACAAATGGAGGCACACCTGGAAATGGAAAACCTAGGAAGAAGGTCGGGAATTACAGACGTAAGTATTGCCAACAGAGTACAAGAGATAGAAGAGAGAATCTCAGGTGTAGAGGATACCTTAAAAGAGATTGACACAACTGTTAATGAAAATTTAAAACATAAAAATACTCCTAATCCAAAACATCCAGGAAATTCAGGACACAATGAGAAGACCAAATCAAAGAATAATTAGAATAGAGGAGAACAAAGATTCCCAGCTCAAAGGACCTGAAAACGTCTTCAACAAAATCTTAGAAGAAAACTTCCCCAATCTAAAGAAAGAGATGACCACAAAGTTACAAAAAGTCTATAGAACACCAAACAAATGGGACCAGAGAAGAAAATCCTCTTGTCACATAATAATCAAAACACTAAATGCACAGAACAAAAAATATTAAAAGCTGCAAGGGAAAAGGGCCAAGTAACATACAAAGGTAGACCAATCAGAATTATGCCAGATTCTTCAACAGAGACTATGAAAGCCAGAAGAGCCTGTTCAGAGAACATGCAGACTCCAAGAGAACACAAATGCCAGCTTAGGCTACTGTACCAAAACTCTCAATCAAAATAGATGGAAAGACCAACATATTCCAGGACAAAACCAAATTCAAACAAAATATATGTGCCAATCCAGCCCTAGAGAGGATCCTAGAAGGAAGACTCCAACACAAGGAAAGTACCCACACCAAAGAAAAGAGAAGATATTAAGCATCTCACAACAAAGATAAAAGGAGAGAGCCACAAGCACATAAAGTCACCTACAAAAGCAAATTTAACAGGAACCAATAGTCTTTTGTCTTTAACATCTCTAAATATTTATTGACTTAACTCACCTATAAAAAGACAAAAGCTAACAGACTGGATATGCAAAAAGATCCAGCATTTTGCTGCATACAAGAAACACACCTTGATAACAAAGATAGACACTATCTCAGAGTAAAAGGAGGGAAATAATGTCTTCCAAGCAAATGGTCCCAAAAAACTGAGCTGGAGTTGCCACCTCAATATCGAATAAAATAGGCTTTCAACCAAAAGTTATCAAGTATGATGAGGAAGGACACTTCATATTCATCGAAGGGAAAATCCACTAAGAGAAAGTCTCATTTCTGAACATCTGTAACTCAAATTCAAGGGCATCCACATCTTAAAAGAAACTTTACTAAAGCTAAAAACACACATTGAACTCCACACAATAATAGTGGGAGACTTCAACACTCCACTCTTACCAGTGGATAGGTCATTGAAACAGAAACTAAACAGAGACACAATGAAACTAATAGAGGTTATGAACCAAATGGATTTAACAGGTATCTACAGAACATTTCACCCTAAAACAAAAGAATACATCTTCTCAGCACCTCATGGTACCGTCTCCAAAATTGACCATATAATTGGTCACAAAACACCCCTCAACAGATACAAGGAGATTGAAATAATTCCATTCACCTTATCAGACCACCAGGGATTAAGACTGGTATTCAATAGCAGTAAAAGCAACAGAAAGACCACATTCACATGGAAACTGAACAACTTTCTACTCAATGATAGGTCAGGGAAGAAATAAAGAAAAAAATTAAAGACATCCTGGAATTTAATAAAAGTGTTGACATATCATACCCTAGTTTATGGGACACAATGAAAGCCGTGCTAGGAGGAAAATTCATAGCACTTAGTGCCCTGGTAAAGAAACTGGAGAGATCTTACACTAGCAACTTAACAGCATACCTGAGTGCTCTAGAACAAAAAAGACTCAAACTCACCCAAGAAGAGTAGAAGACATGAAATCGTAAAACTCAGGGCTGAAATTTACCAAATAGAAACAAAGAAAACAATACAAAGAATCAACAAAACCAAAAGCTGCTTCTTGAGATAATCAACAAGATAGATAAACCCTTAGCCAAACTAACTAAGGGCTGCAGAGGCAGTATCTTATTTCACAAAATCAGAAATGTAAAGGAATACATAACAGAAACAGAGGAAATTTAAAAAATCATCAGTCCGGATGAAGCAAAGAAGTGCAGGCTGACAGGAACCAGATGTAGATCTCTCCTGAGAGAGATCTCCAGAGTACAGGAAATACATAGGCGAATGCCAGCAGCAAACCACTGAACTGAGAACGGGACCCCCATTGAAGGAATCTTAGAAAGGACTGGAAGAGCTTGAAGGGGCTTGAGACCCCATATGAACAACAATGCCAACCAACCAGGCATCCAGGGACTAAGCCACTACCCAAAGAATATACAGGGACTGACTCTGGGCTCCAACTGCATAGATAGTAATGAATAGCCTAGTAAGGGCACCAGTGGAAAGGGAAGCCCTTGGTCCTGCCAAGACTGAATGCCCAGTGAATGGGATTGTTGGGGGGAGGTCGGTAATGGGGGGAGGATGGGGAGGGGAACACCCATATAGAAGGGAAGAGGGAGAGGTTAGGGGGATGTTGGCCTGGAAACCGGGAAAGGGAATAACAATTGTAATGTAAATAAGAAATAACCAATTTAATAAAGATGGAGAAAAAAAAAGAAAAAAATCAGTCCTACTACAAAAGCCTATACTCAGCAAAACTGGAGAATCTAGATGAAATGGATGGTTTTCTAGACAGATAGCTTATACCAAAGTTAAATGAAGAGCAGGTGAACTTCCTAAGCAGGCCCATATCCCATAAGGAAATAGAAGAAATTATTAAGAACCGCCCAACCAAAAAAATGCACATGGCCAGATGGATTTAGTTCAGAATTCTACAAGACTTTCAAAGAAGATATGATAGCAATATTTCTCAAACTATTCCATAAAAAGAAGGAGCATTACCTAAGTTATTCTATGATGCCACAATTACTCTGATACCTAAACCACAAAAGGACCCAACCAAAAAAAGAGAACTTCAGACCAATCTCACTTATGAATATTGATGCAAAAATACTCAATAAAATTCTTATAAACTGGGGGGAAAGGACTGAAGCCCTGAGGGCCAGCATAAGTAATAAAAACAGGCGACCTTGGGATGAGGGAGGTTGGGAGGACTCTCCAAAAAATATAATACAAGCAATATACAGCAAATCAGTGGCCAACATCAAACTAAAGGGAGAGAAATTCAAAGCAATCCCATTAAAACCAGGAACATGACAGGCTGCCTACTCTCTCCTTATCTATTCAATACAGTACTTGAAGTTCTAACCAGAGCAATTAGACAACAAAAGGAGGTCAAAGGGATACAAATTGGAAGGGAGGTAGTCAAGTTATCAGTATTTGCAGATACAATGATAGTATACATAATTGATCCCAAACATTTTATCAGAGAGCTCCTACAGCTGACAAAAAACTTCAACAGGACAAAACAGCAACCCACACACTGGAAAAAGATCTTTACCAACCCTATACCAGATAGACAGCTAATATCCAAAATATACAAAGCACTCAAGAAGTTCGACTCCCAGAGAAACAAATAACCCTAAAAAATGGGGTACAGAGCTAAACAGAGAATTCTCAACTGAGGAATCTTGCACTTAAAGAAATGAAAGTCAAGAACAAAGATTATGCCCAAGTGTTATGCTACAGTCCTACTCAATAGGGGGAAGAGAATAATCTCTGGTTCTGACATGATTTCTTCTTACTCTTTTTTTGTTTCTCAGGAAACAAGTACCTCTGGTTCTCCTTGGCTGGCTTATGAAACTATCTGGGTACAGTTCAGACAAGGAGCATGTTTGAAGCAGTGGACTGGAAGAAAGTAGTGTACAAAAGTGGGTTAGGTAATCCGTTCAAACATTTCAACGTTAGATCTTTAGGACAGCAACTCTGGAGCCCAGGGCCTTGGGAACATGGCTGTTCTGTGGCTGCTGCTGCTAGTGGGGCTGCCCATTTTCTTACTGGGTGTCTTTATATAGGCTGTGGTAAAGCATTTTCATACAGCAGAAATTTCTTCCTCTTTACAGCATCCAGTCAAATTAAGGTTAATGCATTGTGTGGTGCTCTTCACGATTGCCTTGGTGAGTTTGCTCTTGCTGGAGTGGGGCACTATGAATTGGGGTGTTGTAACTTATTCTTTCTTCTCTTTTCTTTTCCTTCTCCTCTTTCTCTAGATTCCCACAAGATGAAGTCTGAGGAATCTCCCATGTTTCCTCTTTCTTTTTTTCCTTTCTCCTTTCCGTCTTCTCACTCATGGCCCCCTTTTTCCTTTCCTCCTCTTTTTTCTTTCTTTTTCTTTTTGAAATAAGCTCTTACAATCTAATCCAGCCTGATCTTGAGCCAACTGCTTCACTCTCCACTGCATCACCACACTTGGCTACTGGGCTTTTTGTCCCTGAAAATTGCAAATAAATTTCAGATGGAGTTACTGCCCACAAAGAGCCCATCATCCAAGAGTTTTGACCAACACCTTCATCCTCAACACCTTTCTCCCCTTTCTCCCCTTTCTTCCCATTTCCATGCTTCCAGGTGCTTCCTGAATTAGTGTGAGAGACCATGAAAGCAGAGATTAACTTGCTCAACTGTGTGCTGAACACAGGGCAGGCATTGTTAGCAGGCAAAATCATGCATGTTATAGAGTCACCAGGCTAGCCTGACTGCCCTATGTACCACATTTGGGGCTATGTACCACTGCTTTGTACCACAATTGGGGCTCAAGGTTGGGGGCAGGGATCAGCACGTGCCAATAGGTACATCAAGTATGAAAAGAATATGGAGGCAGGCAATTTGGAGAGACCTGATGTCTCAATACTCAGAGGATACTTGGTAGAGGCCATGTATTGACAGTTAATACCTTAGGAGACTGTTGAGAGGCACAGAGCATTTCTGCTCTGCTGTAACTGGCTGTGGGAGCCTCTTGTAACCACAGGTTTTTCTGCCCATGTCCCAGTTCCTGTATAACAACTCAGAGGCTTAATATTTGGTTAATAAATGCCCAGGTCTTAAGCTAGGTTGTTCTGCAACTAGCTTATAACTCAATTATCCCATTTATACTATTTTATGTCTGCCACATGGCTGATTACCTCATTAATTTCATAATCCAATTTCCCTCAAGTCCGGGTGGCTCAAGTTCTTACAGCTGACTGTTTCCCAGCGTTCCTCTCTTTGCCTGATGTATTACCTTCCAATTCTGCTTGAGCTTATTGGCCATTAGATTTTTATTGTCATGTGATTCTTCCACACAGTACACAAGGGATTATCCATACAGTCCCTTGGTTAATCTCCATGTCTCAGAGTCCTCATGGAGCAATGGTATTTTTCTCATGAGGCTGCTGAAAGGATTATATAAGTCTCATGGATTTTGATAAGTTGTAAAAACATATGTTCCTGTGCTGTTGGGATTTTTTATGATAAGCAAATGGACCATGTTAGATAAATAAGCAAGGTTAAGAATTTCAGGTGTGGCTAGAGCCCCAGCACTACACATGAGGGACTTGGGTTTCCAAACATCCCCCAAACACTTAGATCTTTCTACCAATTGGTGTTTTCTTTTTATGAAAAGGCCCCAACTCTCTGAATATTGATCATATTGTAAGAGTCAGAGGACCAGGATGCTACAAGTTAGTGTCTCCTAGACATAACATAGAAGCTACACCCATGAAATCTCAACTATGCCTGAGATGTGGCCATCTAAATAATGACAATTACACTTGCCATGCCAAAGTTGGTGGAGGAAATTTGACAAGGTCTCAACCCTAGATGAAGAACTATAGTTAATCAATGGCTATGGAGAATGGGCAGAAACAGTTTTCTCCAAGGGCAAGCTCTGTGATATGTTATCTACCCCAAGTGCTCACTTGTAATATGTCTACATAGGAGCAATACGAAATGGGATGTGTATGTGTGTGTGTGTGTAACAATAATAATTAGAGAAGAAGAGATCATGAATTTAAGAGGGAGTGAGGGGGAAGAAAGGGAAATGCAGGGGTAGAGATGGGATATAACTGATATACAGTACTCATGTATGAAATTCTCAAAATTTAAATAATAAAACCAAGAATAGCCCCTAAGCTATATACCCACAGTTGACAACTGCTATAGACTTTCTCAGAAGATTCACGGATGGTCTAGGATTATTTTTGTGGGGTGTTCTCGGCTTAAGAGGGCCCTGCCTCTTCTAGACTCCAAAGTCTTAGGGCATGCTGCCCTGCATGAAGGTGAAGAAGAAGAAATCCAGGTATTCTATTGTTCTGAGGACGCAGACAATGGAGGGATAAGAAATTTAAGGAGAAGAAAGAAACCTGGGAAGATTCTACAGTTCCCAAGTCAGAGTGTCCTCTTTCTCTCAGATATGTGTTTCACTTCCAGATGCTACAGGAATTAATCAACCAAAAGTCATCAAAAAAGATAAGAAAAGACACTTCATGTTCATCAAAGGAAAAATCATTTCTGGAAAACAAGGTGCACGGTGGAAACTTTTTAGACTAAGCATGGTGCAGGCTTGTGATCCCAGAACTTTTGAACAATAAAGAAGACAATGAGTTAAAGTTAGCCCCAGCTATATTATGAGTGTGACAGTAGCATGGGCCACACAAGATCCTGTCTCAAATACATAAAGATAAAGAAAAAAAGAAGGGAAAGAGGCATTTTATAGGAGTGAAAAATAAATAAAGAAAAAATTAAAAACAAGCTTCACAGAGCTTTATGTGAAGGACTCTGTCAAAACACACTGTTGAGGGGTATTCACCAGAGAAGACTGCTTAGAGATGGTTTTAAACAATGTAATGTCTTTATTAACTAGGTGGTGAATGCGATGGATGTTCCAGATCCCAGTATAGTACTGAGCCATTCTTAGCATGAACTTTCAAGCACAAAGACCATGTCTTGGGTTGACATACATCACTTAACAAGAGCATTTAACCAGAAACATAACTATAGAAGCTAAACAGGAAGGTTAGTTGCTGGGATCTAGCCAGGAACCACAGAGTAAACCAAAGCAGGCAATAAAAATGGGGCTATGGAGAGTCAGCAGTGACCAAAACTGCTTTACCTTTGGCAATTCTCTGTCGGTGATTGCATGACCAAAAAATGCTTACTTTTCATAATTTCCACCTTCTTCAACTCTCTGCTATTTGTCCAGAAGGCCCCTGGCTTCTGGCAATTTGACTCTTACTGATAGCAGCAGGGGATTAAAAAAAAGGCTGTTACTTGAGTTCTTTTCTGTAGGGCTTAAGGGCCCTTTGCTAGCCATGTAAGAGGCTTGGAATTCCTTTACTCTTCTTGAGCCAGAGAGAAAAGAAAAGGAAGAGAAAAGGTCAAGAATACACACACACACACACACACACACACACACACACACACACACACACATGCACGCACGCACACATGCATGCGTGGTGAATGGGGGAGAGTCCCAAAACCCACGTCTCATTTCTTCTCTCTGGCAATTTATACCTTCTTAGACAAAAGTTCTTCATAAAATTACCTCATTGATAAAATGTAACACAAAAGAAAAGTTGGAAATGATGTTGATAGTAAGTTCAAAGTAGTGTTTTGTTGTATATGCTCATTATAAGTTCAAAGCAACAGTTTTATATGCCCCTGCTTTATCATTGTGTACACCAGTGGCTTCATCTTTGGAACTTACCTAGAATTAATATTCTTTGTTGATTACAATTTTTCTCAAGCCTATTTCTCTTCTTAGTGCAATTTATGAAAGCTCATTATATTTCTTATTATGCAGCATTTACTTACTATCCTATGAGAAGGGGCCCATTCTTTTCTCAATTTCAACTTTATTACATCTTTTGGGCAAAACAACTAAAACCATCTCCTTAAACTTTTCTTCCTAGGATTATTTAAATCAAATCAGGAATGCTATAAAGTAATTAATTCATTTATACAATGTTAATTCATAAAAGTTCATCTTCTTGTTGATCTGCAGGAAATTTGTCCAGTAGGGTGGGTCATTGCCTAAGAATAATCATTAGGCTGGTAAGAATGGCAGGAAAAGATTATCAGCAGTGAGAAGCAATCCTAGGTTGAAGTCTCTGAGGACCCTGCATTTCAGAATGTACCCATCACATCCATACAAAATGGTGGGCCATATCCAGGAAACTCCAGGAAACTTGTTATACCCTTTCTCACGTGGCTTCTGTCAATTAGTATATTTTGAGACTTTCCAAGAAGTGTATGGACTTTGCTGGATTAAGTCTTTTCTTTCACTTTGGCTGCTGGTGCTGTCTACTTACTGAGTTTAAAATCCTGAATGTCACTTCTGTCATGGAGTCAGTTGTGCTAAGTGCTGGGGTCTGTTATAGTACCACTACAAGTATCTTACCAAGTCCCTGGAGACAACGACATTCTTTGAAGTGGTCATTGATGTGAAGGTTGCTACAAATAACTCCATTCCTATTACAAGAAGTAAAAAATTGGAAGATGCAGTTAAGAGTTGGAGCCCTAGCCTAAAATATGTGACACAGTAGGCTTCAAACCATCACTAACATTACACACACACACACACACACACACACACACACACACACACACACACACACACAAAAAAAAGATTAAAGAAGCACAATTCATTTTACAGAACGTTTTTCAATAGTGTTTTAGTATCTCTCTAATGTTTGATATATATATAATAATGGCACAGTTATACTGATATTTATTGTAGTAATTATCTAACCATGTACTCTATCTCTGCCCTAGAACTAGGCCATGAAAGATGTTCATACAAAGCAATACCTTTACAATATATGTCATAACTTCGCAGGATACATGGCTTTGAGTGTTATGTGATTCTCCATTATTTAAAATTCCTGAACAACAGTGTATATTATTCTAGAGTGGAGACTAAGAGTGCACTGGTATTTGATCATTCCCATGAGAGTGTTCTGGTTTGCTGGAAGAAATATGTGTAGATGTTCATATACTTTTCCAGCAGTTTTTAGGCTATCTTTATTAAAGTCTGGTTGTATGGTGGAGACATTAGGAAAGGAGCAGGTATCCACACAAGGAAGAAAAGCATGGTGGCTTTTACAAGGATATCATTCCCTAAGTAGGGTATCTATCTCATTTGAAGCTATCTGCTTGGGTTGTGGTAAAGAGTATCTCAGGAAAAGACAGATAGACCACAGGGAATGGGAACATATGGCGAGATGGAAACAACCTGGACCAAGGAGAACCAAGTTGATATCAAGGCATTCAGAGTTGAGCTTCTGATGGAATCATCACAGAACATAGTGTTCTGGATGGGTGCTAGATCATCTCTGCCTTGTAGGATTACTCATAGCTTTCCAGTTTCAGCAGAAAAATAATTGAGCTTCCCATTGGGAAGTCTGTCCATGAGGGAAATACACTGGGGCACCCTGCTGGACTCTGGACTAAAACAATCAACCAAGATCTAGAGTTGGTCCTCTCAGACTCATCAGTAAGACTTTCTACAACTTCTTCTTAGTCTCCCACCTCCTCCTTCAGTTATTTTCATGGACATCAGTTTCTCATTTTCAAAAAAAGAAAGATTGGAACTCCATGATAATGCTCAGTATTTTCCATGGAATCTCATGGTATATTTCAGCTTTGAAACCATATCTATTTGATTTCAACCCCAAACTCATTACAGTTCATCAGTTACAACTTACTGAACAACTCTGAACAAGACACTTTGATATTGTTATGCCTCCTATGTTATGCCTCCCATGATATGTTATTGTTTCCATTCTGTCTCGGAGGAAATGCTTACACTTGATTTAGAAAGATCAAATAAGTAAATAATTGAACCAATGGCACAATATAGGTACTTTGTAAGTACTGGCTGCGATAATTTTTGTTGATGTTAACCTATCATACTGTTTTCCTCATGACAAAGAAATACCCCAAGTGTGAAGTCCTTGGAGGACACAGTCCAGTGACTATGATATATTGATCACATACCCCATGATACCCTGTAATGTTTCGTGAAATACGGTTACAGTTTACAATAGCAAAGATTTATCAGAGTGAACATATTAGCTTAAAAATCACATTGGAGTACCAGTGAATTGGTCCATTGAGTAAAAGCTCTCTCCACAAAACCTGGTGCATAGAATTCAATCCCTGAGACCCATGTGGTAGAAGGAGATCACTACACCTAATCTGTCTTCTGACAGTCTTGCATGTGCTGGGACATAATTGCATTTAAATTACACCCCCCCAAAAATAAGTGAAAACAGAAAACTAAAAGCTCATTTGTGAAAAGTGTACAAGCCTCTTTTCCCTTCTGTGGATCCTATAATATATCCCTAATCAATTATACATAACTTCTTTTTATTACTGACACACACAGGGTAAGCATACTCCATAACCAGAAACTGTGGATTATGATGAGCGCTGACAGTGATGGAAAACTGTCTTTATCATCTCAGGCTACCTACAGTCTTTCAGAAAGCAAAAGATGGCTATTGTTCTGGTCTCCTTTCTGTTGCTGTAATGAAACACTCTGACCAAAACCAATTTAGCGTAGGAAAGGATTCACTTCAGACTACAGCTCTAGGTCAGAGTCAACCATTGAAGTCACTGGAGGAATTGAAGCAGGGATTTGAAGCAGAAATCATGGAGAAACACTGCTTCCTGGACTGCTCAAAGGCTCATGCTTATGAAACTTTCTATATAGCCCAGGACCACCTACCAGGGAATGGAAGTACCTATAGTGGGGTGAATCATCCTACATCAATTAACAATTAAGACCCCCCCACAGTCATCTCTTCAGGACAATCTGATCTTTTTAATCTATCAACTGAATCTCTGTTTTTAGGCAACTCTAGAATGTGTCAGTTGACAGTTAAGGGACACCCAGGTTAGGGCTACTGCCTGTGACACTCAGCTTCATCTCACTTAATGACTTCCTGCTACTCAAGCTTAGGCTGGTTTGTCCTTCAGTCTTTTTTTTTCTTCTACTCTAAGGATACCACAGACAGGGTGATGTACAGACAATATAAGTTAGTCTCTTTCATTGGATTTGTTTGGAAAAACCCAAGAACAAGGTATCAGCAATGAGCCTTCTTTGTGTCATCCCTCAGTAGAAAGACAAGTGTGCTTATGTTTAAAGAACAAAAAGTTCCAGCTGAACTGGCTCCTCAGGAGCCTAAGTCAGAATTAATGATTTCATTCTTTTCCATTGTGGATTTAAACCATACATGGGGATAGCATGTCACCACCACTTAAATAATCCATTTCTTTCTCTTTTTTCTTTTATTGAATATTTTCTTTACTTACATTTCAAATGTTATTCCCTTTCCTGTTTTATACTCTGGAAAATCCCCACCCCATCTCCTTATCCCTTGTCTTCCTGCCCTGGCACTCCCCTACACTGGGGCATTTAGCTTTCACAGGACCAAAGGCCTCTCCTCCCATTGATGCCTGACAAGGCCCATCCTTTGCTACATATGCCGCTGGAGTATTCCATGTGTACTCTTGGTTAGTGGTTTAGTCCCTAGGAGCTCTGGGGTGTCTGGTTGTATTGTTGTTCTTACAATGGGGTTGCAAACCCCCTCAGCTAACTCAGTCTTTTCTCTAACTCCTCCATTGGGGACCCCATTCTCAATCCAATGGTTGGCTGTGAGCATCCATCTCTGCATTTGTCAGGCTCTGGCATAGCCTCTCAAGAGACAGCTATATCAGGCTCTTGTCAGCATACACCTCTTGTCATCCCCAATAGTGACTGGTTTTGGTGACTGCATGTGGGATGTATCCCCATGTTTGGCAGTATGTTCCATCTCTTAGCACTCACAATGGCAATGACATTTCAACATAAGTTTGAAGGGAAAGAAACACTCAAGTCACAGCAACATCATCATTCAGTAAGAGCCTTTTAAAAAGAAAAGTGTGAACTGCCTTCATTATATAAAAAAGTGCAAAGCTAGTTGTATGCCCATGAGATTAGTGCGTATGCAGGAGACATGTGAGAAATGGTAAATAGATTAAAAGGTAGCTGCAGCATCTACCCTCTTGACCCTTAATCCCTACCTTCACACTCTCATTTTCCTTCCAACAGGGTAATATATTACAGAAACTGAGAATCTGCTCTATGCCCAGCTTCATTAAATTTCTTCATGATTTAAGGGGCAGAAAGAAGGACCCTACATTAGTGGTGACCAACATGCATTTTGGGACAATCCCTGTGAGACTGTTCCAGCCCAAGGCAGTGTCTTCCAACCTCCAGAGAGGCATCCTCTTCTTCCATGGAGGGGGTGCCCTTTTTGGTAGCCTGAGTGAGTAGTTTCCACGTGGGATGGGAGAGAATTTCCTGATGACAGAGGGAATGCTGCATACATTTACACCAGGATCCTTTGTGGTGAAGTCCAAACAAGTGGAAGTAGGTGCTTTTGTTAAAGAACATAGATGGAAAGATTGGGGCTCACATCAGCCAGAGGGGTTGTAGCCTCCTTGGCAGTATTTCCCATATTAGTCTATCTCCAGGTTGCAACATCAATATCTGGGTGGGGCTATCATGGCACCGAGTATGACTCCTTTTCTCCACTCACAGCAATGGTTAATCTTGTCTTTTCCCAATGGCCACGTACTCACATGCTTCCCTCAGCTTAGCTGGATCACTGTAGTGCAACCCATTTATTCTTTCCCACCCTCTCCATCTCTGCTCCCCCAAACTGATAGATCTACTTTTCATCTTTCTATTAGTCTTGTCTTCCCAAGAGAAGAATCCTTAAAAACACACTTCAGAGCCCATCACTGCTCCTTTGTAGCCTCTCCTGTGCACCTTCATGCTCTCTCCCATTTGCATACCATTGCCTCTCCCTGACCTTGACATACTGAAACACTTGGACTCTGAACTTCAGAGAAGGGATATCATCCATATTCGCTATAGTAGCTGACGTCCATGGGAGCGTTGTGGGAAGTTCTGTGCTCTCATCACATCTATTTAACAATTGACCTTTTTTTTTTTACAGACCTTTACCATCGCCTGTGCAGTTTCCTGGCCCGGGAGACAGACTCGGTATTGCTTTCAGTGGGGTGAGTGGCCTGAGAGCCCTGAACAGTTGATTATTTTTTGACTAGAGATCACCAAAAGGAACCCAGAGATGGTGTTTCTCTTGTACATAGTCCCATATAAAAGAATACACCAAGTTCAAAACAACAGAAGCCTAGAAAGATGCCCATTGCTTTGAGAACATTTATGTGGCAATGTGATTTTTGAGATTAGAGTACACCATTCCAATCTGGTGAATCACTTTGCGGTAAGTAAATGAGCCTTAAGAAAACAGCGTGGTTTGAAGAACCTAGTATAAAACCTTGGTTAAAAAAACTTACTATAGGTTAATATTTCTTTGTGGAGTTAAATTAATTAAAACCAAAAGACTGTTACTGGACCTGGATGACACTCATCCTCTTAAAAATCACATTAGAAGAAGTTTTTATGTGAAGTTGCTTTGAAGAGCAGAGAATCCCTCAGGCTCTCTTCGACAAGTTGGAAGCTTAGCTGTGTAAGGTTGTCCATTCCTGCCAGTACCTTTCTCATTGTTTGAGTACAGAGAAAGAGGACACTACTGAATGGTACCATGACATCTTTTGCAGCACATTAATGTTTTTAGTTTTTCCTTTCTTTCCAAGCTATGCATTTTGCATTTTTTAGGCTCCATTTGCTCTTTTTTTTTCAATGAAAATCATGAGGATAACCAGTAATAATAGTCATGCTACAACTCAATTTTATGCTGTGTTAAAATTTCCTGCTTCTATGAAATTAATCTGTTACTTTAAAATTTAAACTCATGTAAATTCTCAGAACATGAGTAGAAAATAGCTAGATTCTTTGTTAAACTGTCACATGAATAACCTATATCCAGGTTACAATCTTTACTCTCCTCTGAATCCTCTCGAGTCTGTCCCCTACATTTTGTGTTACCCTAAGCACCACCGCCTTTCCAACTTTTACTGAAACAGTCTGTTATCTCTGCTAATGATACACAATTATCTTTTCCTTATTTCTTCATTCTTCTCTCATACAATAAATTCTGACTGTCACTTCACCTCCCTCCCCTTTTCCAAGTTCCCCTCCTCACCTCCCTTCTCCCCCAGATCCAGTTTTCTCCTCCCTTTCAGAAATGAGCACAATGACGAGTGATAAGGCATAAAAAGATATAGTAAGACTAAGAATAAACCCTCACATTCAGACTAGAAGAGGCAACCCAATAGGAGGAAAAGGGACTTATAAGTAGGCAAAAGAGTCAGAGACACCCGTTCTCCAATGTTAGAAGTCCCACAAAGCATCAACAGTATGTATGCAGAGGACCTAGTACCCCTAGGACCCCTGTAGCCTCCATGATTGCCATTTCACTTTCTGTGAGACCCTATGAGCCCTGCTTAGTTGATTCTGTAAGTTATGCTCTCTTCTCCAGGTGTCCTCAATCCCTCTGTCTCCTACAATCCTCAGCCCATTCTTCTACTGTGTTCCCCAAGCTCCACCTAATGTTTCTCTGTGGCTCTCTGTATTTATTCCCACTGGTGCTTGAGGAAGCCTCTCTGAAAATGATTTAGCTAGACGCATATCTCTGAGTATAGCAGAATATCATTAGGAATCATTTAGTTGACATTTGGAAGCGTTGTTCATATTTGGTTCAGATCCTGGGTCTCTGTGCCTAGGATTTAGCCTCTAGTTCCTGGCCATCTGGGCAGTGTCAGGCATGAACTCTCTCTCATGGCTTAGGTCTCAAATTAAGCAAATCATTCACACAATGACTTTGAAAGTCCAAAATTCTAGCCTTCCCCCTCAAAAGAATAGTGTGGTTGGAATTTTTACAGCAAAAAACCCTACACGAAGACAGGATTTATTTTAGTTTGTGATTCCTGAGGGTCAGAGTCTATAAGGGAGGAGGAGAGGCATGGTAGCCAGAAGCTGTGAGATCACATCTCAACTGCACATGAAAAGCAGAGAGAATAAAAACAGAAATCAGGGTAATGTTACAGATTATTAAAGCCTGCCCCCAGTGACATACTTCCTCCAGCAAGATTTTCTCTCTCTCTCTCTTTAACGGAGCTGGGGACTGAATTAGATTTCTCCACTGAGAGGAGAGGATGATGATGATTAAAATAACCGCCAGCTTTCCCTTTGTAAACGGGTATGCTGTGTTTCCTCTTTCTTCCTTAGGTACCACAAGCTTCCTGACTACCATCACCCTATCATCCTTATGGATTGCATGAATGCCACCATCCTCTTTCTGAAGGCCCTGGAAACCTATGGAGTGGACCCATCTCGGGTGGTGCTCTGTGGAGAGAGCATTGGAGGTTGGTCTGTGGCCTTCATCACCCAGAACTTGGTCAGTAGCCCCAATCTCCCCCAGATCTGGGCTCAAGTCTTAATTGATCCATTTTTGCAATGCATTAATTTCCTCTTACCATCTTATCAACAGAATAAAAATATCCCATTTCTTACCACAGACCTTATGATTACACTTTTGTGTAAATACATGGCTATTGACCTCTCTTGGAGAGATGCCTTGTTGACAGGTGCTGTTATACCTCTGGACAAATGGAAGAAATACAGAAAATGGCTCAACTCTGACAATATCCCCAGAAGGTTCTGGAGCCAAAATACACAACCTGAGTTTCTTGGATGTTTTAATGAGGCTGCCTATCTAGAAACAAAACACATTTTTAAAACAGAAGTTTCACCTATCATAGCAGACGATAAGACCATTGCTCAGCTTCCTGAGACATTTCTAGTGAGTTGTGAGAATGACGTAGTTCGTGACGATGTCTTGCTTTATAAGAAGCATTTGGAAGACCAGGGAGTTCCTGTGACCTGGTACCATGCGAACGATGGCTTTCATGGATGCCTAGTAATATTTGATAGAAAATTTTTATCTTTCCCCTGCTCTATGAAAATAGTAAACACTGTTGTCAGTTACATAAAGAGCATATGATAGTCACTCTGGTCTTTGAGTGTAGTGAAATAAAAATGTCCTGTGCAGTAGTTGTTTGAGCTTTATTTTTCGGAGGGAGGAGATTATACACTGTGTAGAGTCTAAGAGAGAAGGATGAAGTAGCAGCAAAGAACTAATGGGTTTATAGTAAAGAAAATCCATCATGTGCATTTATAATGATAATTTTCCATGTTATATCTTACAATATCATCTGCTACTGACACTTAGGTTACATAAACATAAGAGTGAAGAAATATGTCTGAGACTTTTGTGTCGTTCTTTCATTAGGACATTTAAACTTACACGATGGATATTAATCAAAAATGAAAGATGATAAGATCAAAATAAAAACTAAACTCAATGTATATAGCTACATGTGAAAATTGTGCAGAAACAGAATATCACATTTTCAATAACACTAGAAGAGGAACAATGCCTGGATGTAAATTTAAACAGGAATTGTAACAGAGCATAACCAAGAAGTTCAGATTTCTCATAATAGATACCGTAGAGTTTTATTGCTGTGAACCACAAGTATAGCAGCTCATATAAAGGAAAACATTTAATTAGGCTGGCTTAAAATTCCAGAGGTTTACTCCACTATGATCATGGTAGGAGTCATTACAACATGCAGACAGATGAAGAAGTCTGACTTCTTGGTGCTGCAGGAGAAGCTGAAAGTTCTACATCAGCAGTCAACAGAAAGTGAACTGGCTTGACCTTCTGAGACCTCAAATCGCATTTCGTACAGTGCACTTCCTGCCACAAAGCCACACTATGCTGTCTTCTGTCTGTTTTTACACCAGTGACACACTATTATTACATAAAACAGACAATAGAACAAAATAGAAAACCCAAGCCTGCATGCTCGTCCATCCATTTTTGTCAAATATGTCAAAAATATACACCAATAGACCCAGAAATAAAACCTATGGTCACTTGATCTTTGACAATGGAGCTAAAACCATCAAGTGGAAAAAAGACAGCATTTTCAACAAATGTTGCTCATTCAACTGGCTGTCAGCATGTAGAAGAATGAAAATTGATCCGTTTTTATCACCCTGTACAAAGTTTAAGTCCAAGTAGATTAAGCACCTCCACATAAAACCAGATACACTCAAACTAATAGAAGAAAAAAATGGGGAAGAGCCTCGAACACATGGGAACTGGGAGAAATTTTCTGAACAGAACAGCAATGACTTAGGCTCTAAGAGCAAGAATCGACAAATGGGACTTCATAAAATTGCAAAGCTTCTGTAAGGCAAAAGACACTATCATTAGGACAAAATAGCAACCAATATATTGGGAAAATATCTTTACTAATCCTATATCTGATAGAGGGTTAATATCTAATAGATACAAAGAATTAAAAAAAGTTAGCCTTCAGAGAATCAAAAAACCCTATTAAAATTGGCTACAGAGCTAAACAAAGAATTCTCAGCTGAGGAATATCAAATCGTTGAGAAGCACCTAAAGAAATGCTCAACATCTTTAGTCATCAGGGAAATAGAAATGAAAACAATTCTAAGATTCCACCTCACACCAATCAGGGTGGCTAAGATCAAAACCTCAGGTGACAACAGATGCTGGCAAGGATGTGGTAAAGAGGAACAGTCCTCCATTGTTAGTGGAATTGCAAGCTGGTGCAACCACTCTGGAAATCAGTCTGGAGTTTCCTCAGAAAATTGGACTTAGTACTACCGGAGGACCCAGATATACCACTCCTGGGCATATACCCAAATGGTGCTCCAACATATAACAAGGACACATGCTCCACTATGTTCATAGCAGTCTTATTCATAATAGCCAGAGGCTGGAAAGAACCCAGATGTCCCTCAACTGAGGAATGGATACAGAAAATGTGGCACATTTACACAATGGAGTACTACTAAGCTATTAAAAACAATGACTTCATGAAATTCATTGGCAAATGGATGGAACTAGAAAATGTCATATTCGTCGATATTAGCCCTAAAGCTTGGATTACTCAAGATACAATCTACAGACCACAAGAAGCTTAAGAAGAAGAACAACCAAAGTGGGGTGCTTTAGTCCTTTTTAGAAAGGGAAACAAAAATATCCATAGAAAGAAATACAGAGACAAAATTTAGAGCAGAGACTGAAGAAAAGACCATCAGAGACTGCCTCACCTAGGGATCGAGCCCATATACATATGGCCACCCAATCCAGACAACATTGCTGATGCCAAAACATGCATGCTGCCAGAACTCTGATATAGCTGTCTCCTGAGAGGCTTTGCCAGAACATTACAAATACAGAGGCAAATGCTTGTTGCCAACCATTGAATTGAGAATGGGGTCCCCATTGGAGGAGTTGGAGAAAGAATTGAAGGAGCTGAAGGGGTTTGCAACACCTTAAGAACAACAATACCAACCAACTAGAGCTCCCAGGGACTAAACCACTACCCAAAAAGTACACATGGACAGACCCATGGCTCCAGGTGCATATGTAGCAGAGGATGTTCTTCTTAGGCACCAATGGGAGGAGAAGCCCTTGGTCCTGCTAAGGCCTGATGCCCCAGTATAGGGGAATGTCAGGGCAGGAGGCCGGAAGGGATGGGTAGGTAGGTGGGAGAATACTGTCATAGAAGAGGGAAGGGGCCTGGGATGGGGGTTTACGTACAGGAAACCAGGATAGGGGATATAATTTGAAATGTAAATTTTAAAAAATACCTAATAAAAATAAAATAAAATAAAAAGAACTCAGGCAGGCAGTGAAGGAAGACAGTACCCATGAACCCCAAAGCAAATCTCTTCTACAGAGCCATATTGCCCACCTAAACAAGCCCAAGCATGGGGCAGGCTCACCCTGCCCTCAGGTTCAGAAGATTCCCTTTCCCTGCTGTCTCTCTGTCAAAAGCAAGGAGAACCCCTATCTGATTTTATTTTCAGAACGAGAATGAACCTAAAAAGAAAAATCCCAATCCCTACAGCCAAAGATCTTCTTAAAACCACTGTATATGAAGGTATGAATTCTGAATCTAGACTAGCTTGCTAGGGTCTTTAGGAGGAGCACCATGATAGGTGGATTGTAGCAAAACTACATCAAACCAGATTACATCTGTGTCTCAGACATTTGTGGCAGCACTAAAAACGGAAGGAAACTGCTTCAAATGTCGAGAGACAGAACATTGGAAAAATAATTGCCTACAACACTCCCTACCCATAACAGATCCTAATGGTCGAAGAAAATTTGTCCCTGATACAGGAATACAGGAAAGGTTTTCATTGGAAAAGATATTGTACCTTCCTGTATGATAAGGTCAGTAAGCCACTGGAGCCTTTAAACTTCAGAGGGGGCAGTCCTCAGCTCTGAAAGTATAAGGAACAGCTGCTCCCATAGAAGCCTTATGGTGTCCAGCATCCCACCCAAAATTAACCATTAAAATAGATAATGAGTCATTCAAGTGCCTTATTGAAACCTGAGCAGACAAGACAATCTTTTTTTTTGGTAAAGATTTATTTATTTATTATATATAAGTACACTGTAGCTGTCTTCAGACACACCAGAAGAGGGCATCAGATCCCATTACAGATGGTTGTGAGCCACCATGTGGTTGCTGGGATTTGAACTCAGGACCTCTGGAAGAGCAGTCAGTGCTCTTAACCACTGAGCCATCTCTCCAGCCCCAGACAAGACAATCTTAAGACAAGAGATCACATGTGACTGGCAACTGATCCCTGGACCCCAGCTCCTAGGCATAGAGGTATCTCTCATGCATTTATCACCAAACAGGCCTACAGGTGGGAGGAGCCTGGTAGAGCTACCATCCTTATATGATCCCTGGTAGCTCAAGTAGCCACCAGTCTTCTAGGAAGAGATATCTTACAAGCCCTAGAGGTACTGTTTATGACCCAATCAGAAAGAGACCACATCAAGATAGAACACATTACCTATAAAGAATGTTATACCCAAGGAGACCCTAAAAATCCTTCTCCAATTCTAGGGGCTAGTGTTAGATTTGATACTCCCTGCCTTGATTGGCACTCCAATGAAGCCATTTGGGTACCACAGTGACCGCTATCAAGGGAGAAGCTTAAAGCTCTCACATAGCTGGTAGAAGGACAGCTTCTACTACAACACATCCTCCTCTCCCGCAGTCCATGAAACACCCTGTGTTCACTAGAAAAATGAGCTCAGGGGGATGGAGACTGATACAAGATTTGAGAGGAATTAACTATACCATGAGAAGCTGGGGATCTCTCCAAAGGGGACTGCCTCACATCTCAGCCACCCTACCAATGCCCCTCTATTTTCAATAGATGTAAAAGTCTGCTTTTTTCTCCATCCTTTTCCATACCTGCTTTGTCATCACCTGCATTCCTCAACAGATAAATGCTGATAAATGGCCCAGCCTTCACTAGGTTTCAATTCAAAACCTTCACACACATTGGGAAGTTGCCTTCCATACAGAGATTCCCTACAACCTGTAGGGTTAAGGAATAATAGAAAGAATACATCAAATCCCAAAAGCCCAACTTCTAAACAAAAGACAACACCTACACCTGTATTGTATTATTAGTGATGGCTCTGAGTACACTAAACATATTTAATTTATTAAAATCTCCAAATACCCTCCTATCTTCCTCCAGTGGCACTCACCAAAATTATACCACCCACAAGTATGATGTGTTCTCCTTTGGATGGAATTTAGAAGGAACCAGACCCCATCCTTACAACCAGGAGTGGTTTTGCTTGTGTTTTTCTGCAAGACCAGCCTAAGTCTATCTAGGTTCTTGCCTGAAGTGTTCATCACCACCCCACCAACCAAGAAGATGGCTCACCTCTCGATGACAGATCACAGAGGAGGAAGAGGAGGCAGAGGAAGCACCACACCCAGAAGGACAGCAATATCTCTTGGAAGGAATCTATGACCTGGTGACTTCTGCCCAAGCCATGTGCTCTCCACAAGGTCCTCTCTCATGTATTCTCCTGGCTGTTTTTGTCATTCTTCATACTAACTCTGCTACTGCCCAGCCTCTTCGTAGCCTTCCCAACACCTACCACCGGAGACTTCACTACGGAAACCTATAACAGGCAAAACAAAGTCATAGTTACCCAGGATCCCTCACTAGAAGGATGCCAGACCAAGACTGAGGTCCCTTTACAACCAGATTCCATCTTTGGTAACGCCAGCCCTTTCCTCTCCCTTTCTTACTGAAACACAGGTGAATGTCTTCAGGACATCTCTACACTTGGAGGTTGTAGATATTGGAGCTGAAGAATGGAATTCACCAGCCCCAGTGGCACCAATCTTAAAAACTCACTTTCAGATTTTCATCAGAAACCCATGGGATGAACATTGACAAACAGGATACATGGGTAAACTTAACATCACCTATGCCAACTACTCCACAACTGACCTACATGTCTCCTGTGAGCTTTTTCCTGCCTCTAAATCAGTCTTTACCCATGTTAATATTCTTTAACAAGAAAATCAATCTCAGAAGGACCTCCAAGCTACCCTCTTCTAACTACAATGCATCCAATATTCAGCTGACCTCCTGGGGGCGGTTAACCACTTATCCCAACTTCTCCCAATGCTTTTTCTGTGATTCTCTCTCCCAACCATTATTAGCAGCTGTTGCCATTAACATTACCTTCATGAACTCCATAGACCCTTACCCACAAGGAAAGCACAAGACATTCTACCCTTTGACCTATGTCCCCCCCAGCACACACCATTTGCCTTGTATGACCTTCTTCAAAATCCCATCTTACATGTGCCCATGACATCACCATTGCCAAATCAATATGTGTTAACACTCCTTCTCTACTCTGGTGCAAAGGCACCACAGGTACCTGTATTAACCCCCACCTCCCCCTTCCCCAGGTTTATTTCTACAAACTTAAAGAACTTTCAGGTGAGAGAAAGCTGAAAGAAGAGAGAGATCTTCTTCATCCCTCTGCTCATTGGTCTGAATCTCACTGTCTCACTGGGTGTGACAGGAACCGCTGGAATAGCTCTTTTCCGAACACATCTGGCCAGTGACTTCCAGGACAAGCTTGACCAGAAATGGCCTTCACTGCAGATGGCCTTGAGTCCTTTCAACACCAGAGAACTTCCTTATCAGGAACTGTTCTACTAAACTAAAGGGCCCTGGCCTTATTGACAGCTGAACAGGGAAGGACTTGCATGTTGCTGGGGGAGGAATGTTGCTTCTACGTCAATGAATTTGGGCTGGTGTACAATGCTTAAAGAGCTCTGGGGAAACCTTCAGGTACAATATGCTCCTCTTGGCACTCTAACTCTTCGGTAGCTTGGCTTCTTTCCCTCCTTCGTCCCATACTAGCTATTAGAGCCTTGTTTCTCTTGGCACCCTGCCTCATTTAATTTCTAAAGCAGCAGATAAGTAGCATTGCAAAAATCACTACTAATCATGTCTTGGTTCAATATGTTCCTAATGTGGGAGACAGTTTTTCTCATGACACCTACTCTTTATAAAAAGAAAAGGAGGAGTTGTGGGGCAATGGACCATGTCAGGAAGTCTGGTAAGGTTGAGTTGTGTTGGAAGCCCCAGAACCCAAAAGGGACAGTAGGAATTCCATCTGTGTCTGTCCAAGCCTCTGCTCCATGACCACAGCACCACAAAAAGAAGATTGTGACATCCCTTATATGCTATTGTCATTGTTTGAAATGACTCTTGTTCTTCTTAGCCAATTCCTTTTCAGTGTTGATAGGGAACGGTTTTGGAACATAACTACTACTCTGTTGGTTCCATCATAATTTTTTCTGTAGATCAATGTTCGTTACATGTACCTGTAGTTGATACAAACCCCACTACTATCCACAACAGATGCTCTTTTATGTAACCATAGCTTTTCTGGGATCAAGCTTTCTCATCTGTGAATGGTGGATAAATGAGACCTGTTGGTGTCCTGAATTTTCTGAGGTCCCTATAAATGTTATTGGAGCCTGAAAGGCGTTAGATGGAAGATCATCATTACTAGAGAGAATTCATTTTGCAAAGTTTCTTCTGGATTGATCTTTATGATTTTATGTCTATTTTACACCAACATGGACATAAAAACTTAAAATAAGTTAATATTTACATACATGAGACTATGATAACATATGCATCATAGCAAAAGGTAGAGGGAACATAAATGTCTATCCATGGATAAATAAACAAAAGTGTAGAGCCTGGAATGTGCAGTTCAGTGGTAGAACATTTGCTTCACATATTCAAGACCCTAGCTTCAATCTTCAGTACCAACAGAAATAAAAAAATAGACAATAAAACTATATATATATATATATATAAAAAAACTTTAAAAATCTTATTGACTGCTACAGTAGTGATAAAGTTGAAGATAATATGCTAAGTAGAACAAGGTAGTTAGAAAAGCCAAACATCACATAGGCCCATCTATGGGCATCTAAAGGTAGTCAGACTCTTACAGAGTAGAACTGTGGTTATTTGGTCAGGAGTATGAGTCAAGGATGGAAATTCATTGTTGTAGAGATCTGTTTGTGTGTGCACATTCAGTTAACTCCTACTATGACATACACTTAGAAATGGCTCTGACAGTAAAATCTTAAATTGTGTGTGAAATTTTTAGCACCTTGCTTTATTTATACTGTGTGTCTGTGTGTGCATGTGCATGCACACACATCGTTAATCTTTGTGTTCATGTTAGAAGTCAAAGGACTGCGTTTGGTAGTGATTTTCTTCCATATCATATAGATTCTGGAATTGAACTCAGATCATTATGTGATGGCAAATCCTTTAACCCCATCTGTGTCAGCCTTTAAACAAAATATGGAAATAATAGTCTGTGTGTTTCCTGTCAAATTTTCCTGTGGGCCTTAGAATAGGAAGCCTGGCACAAAACTCTATCCATTGTATCCTATACTGCTGTACAAGTGTCTGCAACCCTGGACCTGCAGCCATGTATGGGCTTTCTGGTCTAGAAACAGTTAACCCATTCCTGAACTCCTCTACCCCAGAACTCAGAGGAGGAAAGAGCCTATCCAAGGCTAAAAAAGTCAGAAGTGAAAGAAGACTGGCTCTGGTAGTGGTTAAAATAGTTACAAATGGGGATGACCTCAAACTGGTGCAGAAGGGGTTCATGCCTCTTGGTACTCAGTGAAGGGTTAGGCCACAGGGATCTACTCATGTAAGACCTCTTCCTTTGTTCCCAGCAGATGGATGCTGCTCATATCAATTCTTTGGAATCCTGACAGAAGAGAAGGCCTGAGGCCAGCTTGGATGAATGGAAATATAAACCTTAGGGTGGAGGTGGGGACCCTCTAGAAAGTAACAGAGACCTGAGAGGTGAGAGACTCTCAGGACTCAAAGGAGGGACCATAGATGGGAAATGTCCAACAGGTCATAGAGCCTACCTCTGTGCAAAACAGGACATCAAGTTGAGGAATAGGGTTGCCATTCCACTGTCAAAAGCTCTGACCCAGAATTGTACCTGTCTAAAAGAACTGCAGAGACAAAAATGGAGAAGAGACTGAGGGAAAGACCTTGGGTTCTATTTCAAGGAGAAGCTCCAAGACCTGAAACTGTTACTGATGCTATGGTGTACTTACAGACAGGAGCCCAGAATGGCTGTCCTCCAAGAGGCCCAACAAGCAGCTGACTGAGACAGATGCAGATACTACATTCAACCGTTGGACTGAAGTCAGGGACCCTGTGGTTGAATTAGGGAAAGGATGGTGGAAGGAGCCCATAGGAAACCATTGGTCTCAACTAACCTGGACCCCTGAGAGCTCACAGACACTGTTCCATCAACCAGGCAGCATACAGGAGCTGGTCGAGGTCCCCAACACATATACTGCAGAGGACTGCCTGGTTTGGCCTCACTGGGGAGAAGACACACTTAACCCTTGAGATGCTTGAGGGACCCAAGGAGAGACTTACAGTGGGTGGCCTTCCTCTTGGAGACAGGGAGGAGAGGAATGGGATAAAGGAATGTGGGCGAGTGCATGGGATGAGGGTAATGACTGGACTGTAAAATAATCCCCTAAACCAAAAAAAAAAACAAGCAAAAAGACCCCCCATCTTTTTGGTTATCCAAGTTGGCTTCCTAGTCCACTTGTTCCTTGGGGAACAGGTTCCTCTGGATCCTGTTGACTTGAGTTATTGCAGAGGTAAAGGTCGAGGCCACTGGGTCAGGTCTGGTCTGAAATAAGGGAGTGAGGTGGTAAGCCGTAAAACTGGTTCAGTTGTTCTCAAGGAATATCTTCTAGGGCACCAGCTTCTTTAGGACCTCAGACAGCAGTTCCTCAGAGACTCAGTAACATGGCTGTCCTGTGGCTGGTGCTGCTAATGGGGCCTGCTGTCTACCTTGAATCTGGGGAGTCTTCATGGGCTGCCATTCATCACTTTCTCACAGCAGATTTCCCTCTGTCTTGAAGTATCCTATCAAGTTAAGATTTCTGCATTGTGGGTACTGTACGAATTGCTCTGAGAGTCTGCTCTTGGGGGCTATGTTTCTTCAGAGTTCATCTCTGTAGGTTTCTCTTCTTTTATCTCCTCTAACTAGATTCCCCACAGGTCTGAGGACTACATTGTTCTATCTTAAAACACGGAAACACTGTGTTTGTTTCATCTATCCCTCCTTTTTTTCTTCCCTCCCTGCCTTCCTCCTGTCTTTGTTCTTACTTTTTTTTAGAGCATCTTGTGGAGTCTCAGGCTGGCCTTGGATTCACTATATGTCCAGACGTGACCTGAGGATCTTGATTGTTCCTGCTACCTTCCTAGTGCTGGGATTAGGCTGTTACCTCTCAAGTGATGTAGTTAGAGATACAGTATCATGCTTGGTTTGTGGTTCTGAGGATCAAACTAGGAGCTTGCAAGCTATCTCAGCACTCTGTTTAGCTATATCAACTCTTCCTTTTAATTTTTGAGATAAGTGTCTTACGATGTTGATCTTTTGGCCCTAACATCTAAGGCTGAGATTGAGCAGGTATCACTGCCATTAACAAGACTATTTCTAAGGACTGAAAAATTATTTCACCCAATTCTCCAAGATAGATCCACGACTCAACAATTCTAACACCTCCATTCATGGCAGCCTCTGCTTCTGCTTTCTACTCACTTGCTTCTAGGTGTTTTGTTTTCAGTTGTGAATATCTTGGCTTTGCAGATTGTTCTCAGCAGGGCCTTTGCTGATCAAATCATGTGATGATGCATATCCAGCTTTTTAGCCTGGCTGCTTTGGGTGGCTGGACTCTGAGCTTACCTTTGTTACTGACTTGGGATGGGAAGAAAGTTTGGCTTTGTGTGGGGAAGTAAATGTTGAAAATGTATATCCCAGCCTTGGCTGAAGACCGTGCCAGTCACAGTTCATAAGTGATTACTTCACATAGCAGCTACAGTGGAGGTGGAGAAGAGGGGGAGTAAAAAGAAGCAGCAACCAAGGTTACCTGTTATGCATTTCTGTTCTGCTTTCACTGGCTGCAGAACCCTTTGTAACCTCTATGCATGTCAGGTCTTTATCTTTGAAGCAGGCAGCATTTTCTGCCAGGTGAGGGTAATATATGTAATATGTATAATAAAAATAATAGTTTTCACACATGACTTTAAAAATGTGTTTCCCTGTGCTGTTGGATTTTCTCTTGGAGAGAAAAAAATAGTGGAAATGAGCACAGCTTATTCATCACTAATAATTGAAAGCTTCTAGCCCCAATCCTTCATTCATTTTTATCTGCAAGTGCTTTCCCTAGAGGTCAAGCTGTTTTCAAGCCAGGGGTCTGTGTTAGAATTTCAGGCTAGTCTAGAGCCCTGGAATGGCAAATGAGGTCCTCAAATACCCCAAATTTGCAGGAACACCACACTCTCTCCAGCCCCACAGTTTCTTTCCTACAGCCTCAGACCTTGTTCACAACTGTGGAAATGTGAACTTCCCTAAAAAAAAAACCCCACAAAACAGTATAACTCTCTGATGCCATATATTGGGCTTTTAGAATATGAAGTCTTAATTTAACATCATATGCTCTTCCACATTCTAAACAAATATTCTAGAGGTGGAAACTGAATAAATTGTGATATTGCCATCAGACACCTCATTGGATGGTGGGATTTTGACAGTGAGGACTTAGGCAAATTCTAAGGAAGCCTGGCAAATATAGTGAAAATTATGCAAGAATACACAGCTATCATTACAAAAGAGTGACAGTTTGGGGGCCATCTACCTGAGAACTGGTAGAAAAGGCTCGTCAGTGGAAAAAGGGGAGGTTAACCCAATAAGGGTATAGTCAATCTTTTCTTGAGGAGGTAAGGATGGGAAACAACCTGTGCTATTAAAGGGTGCCTTGAGGCCCAGGGGGTTGAGAGGTGAGCAGTCAAATGTTCTGCCTGGCTCAGCAGAAACCTTGCACTCTTGATCTTGGAAGTCAGGTGAGCTGAACTTTAGGCTAAATTCTCTTTCTCCTGAAACTCTAATAGGAAACTATCATTGAAGCCCTCTTTAGGGAGCTCTTTCATAGAATAATGGGGACCCACTGAACTCTAAATTAAAAACAAATTCATTTTGTCAATATCTGGGGCCTGTCCTGCTGGGTCTCATCAATGCGACATTTCTGAGGGCAGTTCCACCTGATCCCTCACCTCTTCCTGTGTTCCTTCCGTGGATATTGGCCATCTACCAAATGATGGAGGTTGAACCTCCACAATAATGGTGTACAGTGTTTTTCCATTAGCTGATGATTGCCTCACCTTTAATCTATGTCTGCTTTGTTTCCAGACTAGATACAAGCTCTTTCTAGTTTCTCAGCCAAAAAGCTCACCTCTAGGAGCCTCCTCCAGAGGAAGTATCTCCCCATATGTATCGGCCTTTATCTACACAAGGGGTTTCAATAACCACTACTTAAAAAGACATTATGTTATTATTATTATTATTATTATTATTATTATTATTATTTACAATCAGCCATTGTCCCCCCTCCCATTTCCTCATCCATACCTCTCCCTGTCTTGAGGATGCTCTTCCCACTAGCCCTTTCATCTCCTGGGCCTCAAGTTTTTCAAGGGATTAGGCATGGCTTCTCCCAGAAGCCAGACTACATAATCGTTTAGTTTGTTGGGGGGTGGGTCAGACCAACTATGCATGCTGCCTTGTTTGTGGCTCAGTGTCTGGGAGCTCCCAGGGGTCTGGGTTAGTTGAGACTGCTGGTCTACCTATGGGGTCACCCTCCCCTTCAGTTTCTTCATCCTTCCCCTAATTCAACCATAAAGGGTTTAACTTAAGTCCAATGGTTGGGTATAAGTATCTGCATTTGTTCAGTTAACTGACCGTTGGGCCTCTCAGAGGACAGCCATACTAGGCTTCTGTCTGTAAGCACACCACAACATTAGTCATAGTGTCAAGTCTTGGTCCCCACCAACCCCCACGAGATGTTTTATTTTTGAGATTATAATTATATAACTTCCCCTGGTGATCCAACAACAAAGATTTATCTTTTAAAAAATGTGGGAAGGTCCAGTCCACAAGGTAGGTGAGCAAGCAAGGGGGACATGCCAGTGAATTGCTTTCATGTTCCTGCCTTGAGTTCCTGGCTTGATTTTTTCTTGATGATGAACTGTAACCTGTAAAAAAAAAACCCTTTTCTCCCCAAGTTCCTTGTGGTCAACATGTATCACAGCCACGAAAGAAAATAAGACAATATGTTTATTGGCCATTTTGTACTTTGTCTTGTGTGATCTATTTATTTTATTGTTTGGATGATTTACTCTCTTGATATATATGGTAACACACATACGCACACAAAAACACATACACAATATATGTAATCCTCTCTGGGGCATTGCCAGCAAATTTTTTCTCTTTAGGGTTAGTCTTCAATTAAAACTGTTTCCTGTATGTATGGAAACCCTTGGAAGCCTTTTAATTTCATTTTCCTATCCTGCCCTTATTTCCAGATAGACTGGAGTCTTGTGCAAGAAGTCTTACCTATGCCTATATCTTAAAGTTTACTCCCCATGTTTCTTCTAACATTTTAGAATTTCAGGTCTTTCACTACGTTACTTTGGTCCTTTTGGAGATGTTTTTGTACACGGTAAGAAGGATCTAGGACCATTCATCGGCGTGGAAGTCATTTTAGTTTTTTCCAGAGCCATTTGTTGAGAGGCTTTCCTTTCTCCTTTTAGTCATTCTTGATGAAGCTCAGATGATTGTGATTATGTGAGGTTATGCTTAAGATCTTCACTCTATGTCATTTATCATATCATCTTGAGAAAAGGCCACGTCAGCACAATGACATGGATTTTTGGTTGAGACAATAACCAAATTAGAGCTGTCATTATCTAATCTGGATGTTTTGGGGTAGAAACTCACAAAACCTACTTTCTCCTTCACAGTGGAATCTACAGCCAGATTATGCACACAAGTTCACTGTAATGCAGAGTCAAGAAAGAAACAGTCAGCTTAGCAACAATGCAGCATCTACATGCTCTACCCTATACTCTCCTGTGCCTCAATTTTCTTTTCTTCCTTTTCTTCCTCCTCTTTCCTTTCCACCACCACCACCACCTACCCACCTCCTCCCTCCTCCTCCTCCTCCTCCTCCTCCTCCTTCTCCTTCCTCTCCTTCTTCCTCTCCTCCTCCTCCTCCTCTTCTTCCTTCTTCTTCTTCTTCTTCTTCTTCTTCTTCTTCTTCTTCTTCTTCTTCTTCTTCTTCTTCTTCTTCTTCTTCTCCTTCTCTCCTCCTCAACAGGCTATCACCTCCTCCTTCTTTTAATTTCTGCAGGGAAAAATATTTTGAGGAAGATGGAAAATTTGCTCCAATGCCCAGATTTTATCAGTTTTTCCAAGATTTAATAATCATGAAGAAGCACAATCTCGTAGTAACCAACATGCGCTTTGGGACAATCTCTAGAGACTGTCTCAAGCTCTCAAGGCAGTGTCCTCAGAACTCGGGCGAGGCATTGGCCACACCATGGAGAGCCTGTGGCAGCCTGCTAGTGAGAGTTTCTGCTGCCGGGTGGGAGAGGAAGGCTCTTCATGATGAGGTAAGTCTTCGCACAGCATTTCCTGCATGCTAACCTCTTGCACAGCAAACAGGCTGGAGTTTATGTAGAATGGACTGAGAACTTGAAATCATATGGGTTGGAGTCTTCATGGAATTGCTCATGTATAGTAGTCAGTCTAGGTTTGCACAGCAACCATATTCTCCAGCACTGAGTGTGACCCTCTTCCCTTCCCACTCATAGCACTAGCCATTCCTATATGTCCCATAATGACTTCAAGTCTATATGCTCCCCTCAGCTCCAGCTTCTGACCACTGTGCTAAAACATTCTGGATCACTACATCATCTCTATATAGCAAAATTGTTTCCTTGCTATGATTATCATCCTCTAGTTTCATCATCTTTCCCCACAAGAGTAACCCAGTACTTGGCTACTAGTACATGCCAAACCTCCATTGTGTATACATGAGGCACACCTCAGCTAGCCACTCAGTCTCCTTACCCTTGCTGTTGTTCGTATGTTGTAACAGACCAAAAGATATCACTTTTGGGGACGAGGGCGGCTCACCTTGTGGTGATTGAGGTAATCTAGAAGTTCTGAAGATGTTGCATGATGCCTTCTATAATTCATAAGATAACTATAACTCTATCTCCACTGTTGTTTCATCCACCTTCTCGAGCTGCACTCCCCATTGCAGGATAATGCTATTTCAAAATCTTAAGCAGAAATGGCTCAGGGGATATTTACTGAACATCTACTTAGCCGTGCTCCTCTTTCAGGAACAGAGGATACACACACACACACACACACACACACACACACACACACACACACACAGGCACACACACACACACTAGCCCATAAATTTTAGGTACATCACAGTGAGGAAGCTAGATCATGCAGGAGAGCTTACAACATGAGGAAATGTCAAATGGTAACATGGGTGGAACAAAGAGTTATTCAGTGTTTCTCATCAGTCTCTCTAACATAGTCCCAAAATGGACCTTTTGGTGAGCCTCTTTGTACTAATCTTAATGGACTCAGTCTATTACTATAACATATCTAATCTGGTCATAATTTTATCTTCTTCATGAATGAAAACCTATGAGCCTGCTAAAATCCAGCACTGGATCTGCAAACACACACCTCACCCTAATAATACTCATTTTCGAATCCAATCATTCAAAAGTCCCCAGTTATCCATACTGTTTTAAGAAATTCAATGCTGTAGAAAGTGAACTCATGAATTTTCAACTATCTTGATATTCAGGAATTTGGGAATCATCTCTAGCCTTGCTCATGCAGAGCTGGCCAAGGTTTCTTCAGAAGAATCCAAGAATAGCAACATACGGAGGTATTATTTGCATGTTCATAGAGCTGCACCTGGGACTGTAGTAGAAATGCTGGGCTCTTTTAGACTATTGTAACACCTGGGTTTATCTTTGCAGACAGTTACCACAATCTGTGCAGCTTCCTGGCCCAGCAGACAGATTCCGTGGTGCTATCGGTTTGGGTGGTACCTGGAGACAATTGGTGGTTTTATCTGTGTGAGTGAATTTTCAGGTACACATTTGGGTGACTCTAGGCAACAGAAAAGGGTCCTGACCTTATGTACTCTCTGTATATGTTCCCATGAACATGTACACCCCACTTTCAAAACAGTAGAAGTCTTGAAATATATTCATTCGTGGGAAGTACATTGGTGAACTGTGACAGATGGAATATAAAACTATAGAGTACTGGGCTTCTATGGAATAGTATAGACAGACATAGTAGAGAACCAGGAAGGGCATTTGAGGATGGAAAAAGGAACGTAATGTAAAACCAGAAGTGACATTTATGTCATTGTCATGAAAATAAATTAATTAAATTCAAAATTACTTTCCCAGACATACAGAGATAGACAGGAGTTGGAAATACAGAAAAGAATAACCGATACTGAATTCAAGTTATCTCTTCATTTGGTTGAGTTATGTTGTCTTTGGGAACAATGAATTTGCAATTAAATTGGCAAGTGGTCAAAGGTAGACTGAAGTCATGACTATAGCTGGCTGATGGGTCTGATTGATGCAACAATAAAATAACGACTGTGTGAAACCGCTGTGAATGAAAGTGAGGCATAACTTCAGACTAACCCTTGTCTTTTGGAAATAAAAAGCTTCTATGAAAGGATGGACGACAGAAATGGATATATTATTGTTTGGAACAAAACCAGTTTGCAGAACTAAGTGAAAAAGAATTTGAAAACTGCCCTGCTAGATTCTGCTACTTCAATGGCTACCATTAAGTGGTCTTCTTATACTCCAACATCCTCAAATGGATATAAAAACTGATTGGAAGGCTAGAGCAAACTCACTTAGCCTCTCTTTTCCTTTCTGGTGGCATAGGGACATTTCGTAACACTTTTTCCAGATTTCAGAGAGACCTTTACTCATCTGAACTTCCCCAGGTCTGAATTTCCAATATGAAACCCATCTCTGGGATTCCCTAAATGGAACTACCAGGCAGTGTGCAAGCACCTGATCTGAAATCTGGAAGGGAATTTATAGTGTGGAATTCAAAACTGTATTAGAGTGGCAAGTGGGATGCTTGTTGAGAGGGGCTTGGGACTGCCGGAAGGCTACTGAGCTATGCTGCTGTAAGCAACTATAACTTCAGTCATCGATCCTAGCCTCCCCCCTTACGCACTTCTCCCTCCATCCTTAGCTCCTCCTTGCCCATTCTTCCTGTCCCTCCTCTTAATTCCCTTTCCTCATTTTTATCTTCTTCTGACCTTCCTTTCCTAGAAGCAACGTCTCTTGACTCGTAAGTCTCTGAAACTCTGTTGACAGGAAGTGGTAACATCAATCATCTCCCTGGAACTTTTTCTTTTTTCCACAGAGTGGAAGTGGGGAGTGGATAGAGACTCTTCCAATTGGTCATGATGGCTTCACTAGTCCTTGGCTTTTGAAGTAACGCGCTGGTGAAAGCAGAGACTACTGAGCCACAACAGGTACCACATTTGAGTTCAGTGCCCTTAAGCTTGCTTCTGTTAATGCAACTTTTAACCCAGTGGTGCTTATGTTACAGCTCCTGTGTGTATGTGTAAAAGTCAACTCCACTTCCAGGCCTTGACAAACGCTCATGTTCTAGTTCCTAAATCTCTAGAGTGCTAAATCCTCTCCCCTTAAGGTAGTGATTCCTGCCTCTGTTGTTCTAATTGCCCGTGTTGGCAGCCTGTTTTTGCATCTTTATTTATATAAATGAAATAAGTCTGCTGCTATTGTTGCCAATGAGTCTTTGATTCTGTTCAGTGTTGCCATACATAAGGCTTTTGATGCTTCAAGACTACTTTGAAGTTTTGTTAAGGCTTCTAGCTTCTTCCAAGAGCTACAAATACCACTTCAAAAGTGCCCACTGGGCTTTGTGCCTCTACATATGCACCACATGGTGTGCTGCTTTGCCTCTGGACCCCCTGTTCCAATTCTCTATTCTGTAGTCACCACTGCCGTCAGTTCTTTCTTTCTGTGATTAGCTCATTGCATTAATGATAATAGTATCATTGTCTCGCTTGGGTCATCTCAATATTATCTCGTTTGGAAGCTACAGGGTCTTGGTGGGAAGGTGATAGGAAAAAGTCTGGTGAAAGCTGTTTAAAATAGTGGGTGGGTTGCTTGCAAGAACATCTAGTGGCTGAGTTGTGTAGCTTGTTGCTTCCTCAAGGTATGTATGTTCTTCAAAGTGATCAGTGCTGGCATAAGGATAGCCCAGATGAGTGTGTGTGTAATAGTCATTTTTTAAAAATAAGCCAGGGTATTGGAGAAGAATTTAAGCATTTTCAATTAGAGAGTCTAATTGTCCCATCTCCTAACACTTGCATTTATTTCTAGGAAAATAAACATCAGAAGGTTCACTTACATTAAGACAGCATGCTATTAATTATTAATATAACCAGCATTACTAGTATAACATTGATGGAAAATTTAAAGAACAGTGGTTTTGGCAATGCTCAATGGATGTTTGAGGCAGCAGAGAGCCCGAACCCTTAACCTGTCCCAGTGGAACCAGCAGAGCTTCCATCACTGTTTCTGGATCTTTGCTGATTGTTCTGCTTCTAAAAGCAACAACTTTGAGCTTTCCTGATCCTTACTGGGGTTTACTCATCTATAAGGAATCATTTGTTTTTTACACATGGAAGAAGGTTTATTGGGACAATGGAGACAAGGGGAGGACAAGAGAGGGTGGAGAGAGAAAGAGAAGAGAAAAAGAGAAGAGAGAAAAAGAGAAAGAGAAAGAGAAAGAGAAAGAGAAGGAGAAAGAGAAAGAGAAGACGAAGGGGGTAGAAAGTCTCTGCCTATGGAAATCATATGGGTTGGAATGGAAAACCTATCCTCCCCTGACTCCCCAACAGGTTTCTCAAAATCCATAGAAATGGGGATACCTCTTTACTTTGCTAGGCTCATTCTGAGCATTTTAATCAGGCTCTTTTTCTAATGAGAGTAGAAAGGATGCTGTTTAAATGGCCTCCAGTGGCCTATGTGTGTATATTGCTGTCTTGAGTTTGTTTGTTTCTTCTTGGTACCGCAAAGCTTCCTGACCACAGTCACCCTTGTATTCCCTAAGGATTGCCTAATACCTCCATCTACTTCATGAAGAATCCTAATGACCTATAGGGTGACCCCTCCCGGGTGGTGGCATGTGGAGAAATATGGAGGTGGGACTGTGGCCGTTGTCATCCAGGCATTACTAAGCTTCCCAAGTCTTCCTAGCATCCGTTGCTCAAGTGCTCATTACTCAGCTATACAAGCAGTCAATTTCAAATTACCATCCATCAACAAACCAAAATGTCCCATTCCTCTGCTTGACATACTCATGATAGCTGTGTGTAAATACATGGACATTGACTTCTCCTGAAAAGATGCACTGTCTTAATGGTACTTTTATGCCTCCAGACAGCTGGAAAAAAGTATAGCAAATGGCTCAGCTCGATAACATCCCTAGAAGGTTCAAGAGTAAAAAGCCTCCTGCCTGGGTTTTCAGGACCTTTCAATGGGACTGCCTATCTGGAAATAAAACATATTTTTAGACACAGAGGTTTCACCTCTCCTAATGAGGACAAGATCCCATTACTCAACTTCACAAGCATTCTAGTGACCTGTGAGAATGACCCCCCTGCGTGATGATGCCTTGCTCTATAAGAGCGTTTTAGAAGACCAGGGGTCCCTGTAACCTGGTACCATGTAGAAGATGGATTTCCGCGGATGCATCTTTTTTTTTTTGTTTTGATACTCATCTATTCTCTTTTTCCCTGCTCCATAAAAATTGCAAAAGCTGTTTCCAGTTACATAAAGGGGCATATGACAGTTGCCTTTGGCTTTAGTGTGGAACAAGATAGCAACTACTTGTTCTGATTTTTCTTTCCCTAGTTTGGTTTATTGGGTAAGGAGATGCTGCAGAAGCCATGTATGATCCAAGAAGGAAGAGAGTAGGTAAAGCAAGAACTGGTAGCTTTGTATTCAAAGAAAGATTGGACTGTATGTTTCTTTCCAGAGTTGACAACATCAGTGTAACCACACTTTCTACTGCTTCATTCATTTTTTAGAAATAAATGTCCAAGTGGAAAAATGTCCTTAAATTTCTGAAGACTTCTCTAAGAGGTTGTGCAGAATAAATTCCATCATCTAGTCACTATCACAGGTTAACCTGTACTCACATGATGACACAGAAAAAGGATCTTTCTTGCTATTGTTTTCCTAAGGCCAAGTCACATGATCATTTTTATCAATTTGGACAATTTTCTCAATTTATTCTGATAAATGTCATTTCACAGACCCCTCTTATGTTGAATTAGAGTTTGACATCAGTGGAATTCAAGAAACAGAGACAGAAAAAAGTCAATGAGGAAGGGTAAAGGGATGAGTGAACTTTGGGATGCCATGTGTTTTTTCTCTGGGATCACATTTCAGTGGAATCTAAATCAGACCTCAGTCTACCATGAGATGTTTCTCAGGTCACAGTTATGAGGTGAGTGTTTGAGGTCACCTGGTGTTTGGAAGGTATGCCATTAGGTGAGGAAGGTGCTAAATTCATGTGTCACCTCAAGTTTTCAAGGTCCCTGCCCTTGCTTAGCCTATACCACTCTTTCTTAGTTGATAGGGACTTCAAAATTCTCTTCAATGCATGTTGAAGTCAGTCATCACAGTTAGGTTGTTGTTGTTATTTAAGGGTCCATTTTCAAAAATTTGCCAAGTGGCAGTTAATCAAACCCTACTTTCAAAATACTGAAATAATAAGGTCTTTGTCTTTTTGTCTTCTGTACCAACGTACCTTGTTTTTGATTGTAGTACCCTCAGGTGTGAATGATGGAGGAATGAGGTCATGTTTGCATCCTGAATCTTTGTAACTATGGAAATATCAGGACAGAGGATGCATGTCATTTTTTTACCATTCTTCTGTTGATGGATATCTCTGAGTTCTGTTTCTAACTCTCAATAGTGTAGCAATAAAATAGTATCATAAATATCTATAGGAGATATTGACTTAGAATTCTTTGGGTACTTATTCATTCTCTTTTGGTTTTGTCAATCTTTCTTATAATCATTTTAACACATTTCTGGAATCTCATCTACATCTATGACATATTTGGCCATTATTAGGGTAATTAACTTTTGAAAAAATTGTGTTTCCTTTAAAAATTATGTGTTTCTATGTTGGAATTTCTGTACCTTGGCCATGTTACTGGTTGGGGCTTTTTAATCTTTTGTAGTCTATCAACTGAAAATTTCTTTTTTTTAAAAATTAATTAATTTATTTATTTACCATTCCAAATGTTTTATTTCTGGTCCCCCCCTCACGAGTTCTTCCCTCATCCCCCCACCCCAGTACATCAAGTCTCTGCAGGATTAGGTGCATCCTCTCCCATTGGTCAGACAGAAGCCCTCTACTAAGTATGTGGTGGGGGTCTCAGAAACAAACCCATGTATGCTCTTTGGTTTGTAGCTCAGTCTCTAGGAGCTCCCAGGGATTCAGGTTAGATCTTCCTGTAGTGTTGCCACCCCTTCAGGGCCTTCCCTTCCACTAACTCTTTCTGTCTCTAAACTCCATTCAGTATGTGGCTGTGGATATCTGTATCTGTCTCAGCTAGCCGATGGAAGCAGGCCTGTCCAGAGGGACAGCCATGCTGGGCTCCTGTCTGCAAGCAGAATATAGCATCACTAATAGTGTCAGGGTTGGTACCTGCACATAGGATGGGTCTCAAGTTGGGCTGGTCACTGGTCAGCCATTCTTTCAGTCTCTGTTTCATCTTTGTCCCTGCATTTCTTTTAGACAGGACCTATTTTTGAAAGGTTTTTATAAAGATGAATTAGTGTCCCCATCCTTCCACTAGGGTCTTATCTGGCTACAGGAGGTAATAGTCTCTTCCAGGTTCCTTATCCCCCACTGTTGGACATTAATCCACTTTGGAATGTGAATGTGGACTGAGGTTACAACAGTGTTGAGCTACAGCTTCTTGCCACTGTACATGAAGTACTGTTTATGACTGAACTCTCACCCACATATGTAAGGCACTAGTCCCAATCTCCTTCAAGAACTTAGATGGATAATGAAGTTAATTTCAAAGGCAACCACATAACTCTTGAATAAAGCAGTGTTAGAATACCAGCAAAACTCACATTCAAAACATCACAATTCTGATAACCAAAAAGCAACACCATATACTTTAAAATACGAGTTAATGAGTGCATTACATAAAGGTAACAAGATGAAAGTGGCAGCTAAGCAGTGATAGAAAATTGAAAGAGGGGGGTTAGGGGAGGGAAAGGGAGGAGTAGGAGAGGGAAAGCAAACAGGATTTAAAAGAAGAAGGAAGGAATCAGTGAAAGATTATACTGTAGGATAAGTAAGGATGAAACTGAACCAACAAAGACCCAGTAGAACTACAGCGACAAGCAACAAACCCGTGCAGAAAGGGACAAACATTTGTATGGAGTTAAATAGCGACAGAGAAAGAAGAAGAACACGACTGAGGACATAAGATGTATTAAATGGGAAGAAAGGAGTAATGAAAATTAAAATTATAGGCCAGATATGATTGCTTGCTATTCCACCCTTGGCACTCAGAGGATTCGGAGGAGACCACAATCCTATACACTAGAAGGAGAAATGAAAAATAAAATTAGCTTACCCATTCCTTTTCCCTCCTTGCCTTGGTAGTATACATGCACCCAGTGGCCTATGTCTATCTTGGCCCTTGGCTGCAGCTGAATCTGTTCCTGTTCCCAGCCCTCCAATTTATTATTGTTGGTTTCTTGATCTCAAGGTGTCTTGTCTTTGGACTTGAGTTCTGCTGTGTTCT